>NW_028288568.1:300000-510215 GCF_059628265.1 Tinamus guttatus | reverse complement strand
GGTGCTAGTATGGAGTCAGGGGATGGATGAAGCGGAGAGCCCCGTTTGGAGTGAGGCTGCAAAGGGCATGCCAAAGGAAGTGTTTTGCTGTGCCAAGACTCGTGCTGCGCACGCTTTGTGCTTGGAGTGAGAAACAGGTTCCTTGGTGTTTTCTGCGAAACGCTTTAGCAGCCCGTTGGTGCTAGTATGGAGTCAGGGGATGGATGAAGCGGAGAGCCCCGTTTGGAGTGAGGCTGCAAAGGGCATGCCAAAGGAAGTGTTTTGCTGTGCCAAGACTCGTGCTGCGCACGCTTTGTGCTTGGAGTGAGAAACAGGTTCCTTGGTGTTTTCTGCGAAACGCTTTAGCAGCCCGTTGGTGCTAGTATGGAGTCAGGGGATGGATGAAGCGGAGAGCCCCGTTTGGAGTGAGGCTGCAAAGGGCATGCCAAAGGAAGTGTTTTGCTGTGCCAAGACTCGTGCTGCGCACGCTTTGTGCTTGGAGTGAGAAACAGGTTCCTTGGTGTTTTCTGCGAAACGCTTTAGCAGCCCGTTGGTGCTAGTATGGAGTCAGGGGATGGATGAAGCGGAGAGCCCCGTTTGGAGTGAGGCTGCAAAGGGCATGCCAAAGGAAGTGTTTTGCTGTGCCAAGACTCGTGCTGCGCACGCTTTGTGCTTGGAGTGAGAAACAGGTTCCTTGGTGTTTTCTGCGAAACGCTTTAGCAGCCTGTTGGTGCTAGTATGGAGTCAGGGGATGGATGAAGCGGAGAGCCCCGTTTGGAGTGAGGCTGCAAAGGGCATGCCAAGAGAAGTGTTTTGCTGTGCCAAGACTCGTGCTGCGCACGCTTTGTGCTTGGAGTGAGAAACAGGTTCCTTGGTGTTTTCTGCGAAACGCTTTAGCAGCCCGTTGGTGCTAGTATGGAGTCAGGGGATGGATGAAGCGGAGAGCCCCGTTTGGAGTGAGGCTGCAAAGGGCATGCCAAAGGAAGTGTTTTGCTGTGCCAAGACTCGTGCTGCGCACGCTTTGTGCTTGGAGTGAGAAACAGGTTCCTTGGTGTTTTCTGCGAAACGCTTTAGCAGCCCGTTGGTGCTAGTATGGAGTCAGGGGATGGATGAAGCGGAGAGCCCCGTTTGGAGTGAGGCTGCAAAGGGCATGCCAAAGGAAGTGTTTTGCTGTGCCAAGACTCGTGCTGCGCACGCTTTGTGCTTGGAGTGAGAAACAGGTTCCTTGGTGTTTTCTGCGAAACGCTTTAGCAGCCCGTTGGTGCTAGTATGGAGTCAGGGGATGGATGAAGCGGAGAGCCCCGTTTGGAGTGAGGCTGCAAAGGGCATGCCAAAGGAAGTGTTTTGCTGTGCCAAGACTCGTGCTGCGCACGCTTTGTGCTTGGAGTGAGAAACAGGTTCCTTGGTGTTTTCTGCGAAACGCTTTAGCAGCCCGTTGGTGCTAGTATGGAGTCAGGGGATGGATGAAGCGGAGAGCCCCGTTTGGAGTGAGGCTGCAAAGGGCATGCCAAAGGAAGTGTTTTGCTGTGCCAAGACTCGTGCTGCGCACGCTTTGTGCTTGGAGTGAGAAACAGGTTCCTTGGTGTTTTCTGCGAAACGCTTTAGCAGCCCGTTGGTGCTAGTATGGAGTCAGGGGATGGATGAAGCGGAGAGCCCCGTTTGGAGTGAGGCTGCAAAGGGCATGCCAAAGGAAGTGTTTTGCTGTGCCAAGACTCGTGCTGCGCACGCTTTGTGCTTGGAGTGAGAAACAGGTTCCTTGGTGTTTTCTGCGAAACGCTTTAGCAGCCCGTTGGTGCTAGTATGGAGTCAGGGGATGGATGAAGCGGAGAGCCCCGTTTGGAGTGAGGCTGCAAAGGGCATGCCAAAGGAAGTGTTTTGCTGTGCCAAGACTCGTGCTGCGCACGCTTTGTGCTTGGAGTGAGAAACAGGTTCCTTGGTGTTTTCTGCGAAACGCTTTAGCAGCCCGTTGGTGCTAGTATGGAGTCAGGGGATGGATGAAGCGGAGAGCCCCGTTTGGAGTGAGGCTGCAAAGGGCATGCCAAAGGAAGTGTTTTGCTGTGCCAAGACTCGTGCTGCGCACGCTTTGTGCTTGGAGTGAGAAACAGGTTCCTTGGTGTTTTCTGCGAAACGCTTTAGCAGCCCGTTGGTGCTAGTATGGAGTCAGGGGATGGATGAAGCGGAGAGCCCCGTTTGGAGTGAGGCTGCAAAGGGCATGCCAAAGGAAGTGTTTTGCTGTGCCAAGACTCGTGCTGCGCACGCTTTGTGCTTGGAGTGAGAAACAGGTTCCTTGGTGTTTTCTGCGAAACGCTTTAGCAGCCCGTTGGTGCTAGTATGGAGTCAGGGGATGGATGAAGCGGAGAGCCCCGTTTGGAGTGAGGCTGCAAAGGGCATGCCAAAGGAAGTGTTTTGCTGTGCCAAGACTCGTGCTGCGCACGCTTTGTGCTTGAGTGAGAAACAGGTTCCTTGGTGTTTTCTGCGAAACGCTTTAGCAGCCCGTTGGTGCTAGTATGGAGTCAGGGGATGGATGAAGCGGAGAGCCCGTTGGAGTGAGGCTGCAAAGGGCATGCCAAAGGAAGTGTTTTGCTGTGCCAAGACTCGTGCTGCGCACGCTTTGTGCTTGGAGTGAGAAACAGGTTCCTTGGTGTTTTCTGCGAAACGCTTTAGCAGCCCGTTGGTGCTAGTGTGGAGTCAGGGGATGGATGAAGCGGAGAGCCCCGTTTGGAGTGAGGCTGCAAAGGGCATGCCAAAGGAAGTGTTTTGCTGTGCCAAGACTCGTGCTGCGCACGCTTTGTGCTTGGAGTGAGAAACAGGTTCCTTGGTGTTTTCTGCGAAACGCTTTAGCAGCCCGTTGGTGCTAGTGTGGAGTCAGGGGATGGATGAAGCGGAGAGCCCCGTTTGGAGTGAGGCTGCAAAGGGCATGCCAAAGGAAGTGTTTTGCTGTGCCAAGACTCGTGCTGCGCACGCTTTGTGCTTGGAGTGAGAAACAGGTTCCTTGGTGTTTTCTGCGAAACGCTTTAGCAGCCCGTTGGTGCTAGTGTGGAGTCAGGGGATGGATGAAGCGGAGAGCCCCGTTTGGAGTGAGGCTGCAAAGGGCATGCCAAAGGAAGTGTTTTGCTGTGCCAAGACTCGTGCTGCGCACGCTTTGTGCTTGGAGTGAGAAACAGGTTCCTTGGTGTTTTCTGCGAAACGCTTTAGCAGCCCGTTGGTGCTAGTATGGAGTCAGGGGATGGATGAAGCGGAGAGCCCCGTTTGGAGTGAGGCTGCAAAGGGCATGCCAAAGGAAGTGTTTTGCTGTGCCAAGACTCGTGCTGCGCACGCTTTGTGCTTGGAGTGAGAAACAGGTTCCTTGGTGTTTTCTGCGAAACGCTTTAGCAGCCCGTTGGTGCTAGTGTGGAGTCAGGGATGGATGAAGCGGAGAGCCCCGTTTGGAGTGAGGCTGCAAAGGGCATGCCAAAGGAAGTGTTTTGCTGTGCCAAGACTCGTGCTGCGCACGCTTTGTGCTTGGAGTGAGAAACAGGTTCCTTGGTGTTTTCTGCGAAACGCTTTAGCAGCCCGTTGGTGCTAGTGTGGAGTCAGGGGATGGATGAAGCGGAGAGCCCCGTTTGGAGTGAGGCTGCAAAGGGCATGCCAAAGGAAGTGTTTTGCTGTGCCAAGACTCGTGCTGCGCACGCTTTGTGCTTGGAGTGAGAAACAGGTTCCTTGGTGTTTTCTGCGAAACGCTTTAGCAGCCCGTTGGTGCTAGTGTGGAGTCAGGGGATGGATGAAGCGGAGAGCCCCGTTTGGAGTGAGGCTGCAAAGGGCATGCCAAAGGAAGTGTTTTGCTGTGCCAAGACTCGTGCTGCGCACGCTTTGTGCTTGGAGTGAGAAACAGGTTCCTTGGTGTTTTCTGCGAAACGCTTTAGCAGCCCGTTGGTGCTAGTGTGGAGTCAGGGGATGGATGAAGCGGAGAGCCCCGTTTGGAGTGAGGCTGCAAAGGGCATGCCAAAGGAAGTGTTTTGCTGTGCCAAGACTCGTGCTGCGCACGCTTTGTGCTTGGAGTGAGAAACAGGTTCCTTGGTGTTTTCTGCGAAACGCTTTAGCAGCCCGTTGGTGCTAGTGTGGAGTCAGGGGATGGATGAAGCGGAGAGCCCCGTTTGGAGTGAGGCTGCAAAGGGCATGCCAAAGGAAGTGTTTTGCTGTGCCAAGACTCGTGCTGCGCACGCTTTGTGCTTGGAGTGAGAAACAGGTTCCTTGGTGTTTTCTGCGAAACGCTTTAGCAGCCCGTTGGTGCTAGTATGGAGTCAGGGGATGGATGAAGCGGAGAGCCCCGTTTGGAGTGAGGCTGCAAAGGGCATGCCAAAGGAAGTGTTTTGCTGTGCCAAGACTCGTGCTGCGCACGCTTTGTGCTTGGAGTGAGAAACAGGTTCCTTGGTGTTTTCTGCGAAACGCTTTAGCAGCCCGTTGGTGCTAGTGTGGAGTCAGGGGATGGATGAAGCGGAGAGCCCCGTTTGGAGTGAGGCTGCAAAGGGCATGCCAAAGGAAGTGTTTTGCTGTGCCAAGACTCGTGCTGCGCACGCTTTGTGCTTGGAGTGAGAAACAGGTTCCTTGGTGTTTTCTGCGAAACGCTTTAGCAGCCCGTTGGTGCTAGTATGGAGTCAGGGATGGATGAAGCGGAGAGCCCCGTTTGGAGTGAGGCTGCAAAGGGCATGCCAAAGGAAGTGTTTTGCTGTGCCAAGACTCGTGCTGCGCACGCTTTGTGCTTGGAGTGAGAAACAGGTTCCTTGGTGTTTTCTGCGAAACGCTTTAGCAGCCCGTTGGTGCTAGTATGGAGTCAGGGGATGGATGAAGCGGAGAGCCCCGTTTGGAGTGAGGCTGCAAAGGGCATGCCAAAGGAAGTGTTTTGCTGTGCCAAGACTCGTGCTGCGCACGCTTTGTGCTTGGAGTGAGAAACAGGTTCCTTGGTGTTTTCTGCGAAACGCTTTAGCAGCCCGTTGGTGCTAGTATGGAGTCAGGGGATGGATGAAGCGGAGAGCCCCGTTTGGAGTGAGGCTGCAAAGGGCATGCCAAAGGAAGTGTTTTGCTGTGCCAAGACTCGTGCTGCGCACGCTTTGTGCTTGGAGTGAGAAACAGGTTCCTTGGTGTTTTCTGCGAAACGCTTTAGCAGCCCGTTGGTGCTAGTATGGAGTCAGGGGATGGATGAAGCGGAGAGCCCCGTTTGGAGTGAGGCTGCAAAGGGCATGCCAAAGGAAGTGTTTTGCTGTGCCAAGACTCGTGCTGCGCACGCTTTGTGCTTGGAGTGAGAAACAGGTTCCTTGGTGTTTTCTGCGAAACGCTTTAGCAGCCCGTTGGTGCTAGTATGGAGTCAGGGGATGGATGAAGCGGAGAGCCCCGTTTGGAGTGAGGCTGCAAAGGGCATGCCAAAGGAAGTGTTTTGCTGTGCCAAGACTCGTGCTGCGCACGCTTTGTGCTTGGAGTGAGAAACAGGTTCCTTGGTGTTTTCTGCGAAACGCTTTAGCAGCCCGTTGGTGCTAGTATGGAGTCAGGGGATGGATGAAGCGGAGAGCCCCGTTTGGAGTGAGGCTGCAAAGGGCATGCCAAAGGAAGTGTTTTGCTGTGCCAAGACTCGTGCTGCGCACGCTTTGTGCTTGGAGTGAGAAACAGGTTCCTTGGTGTTTTCTGGGAAACGCTTTAGCAGCCCGTTGGTGCTAGTGTGGAGTCAGGGGATGGATGAAGCGGAGAGCCCCGTTTGGAGTGAGGCTGCAAAGGGCATGCCAAAGGAAGTGTTTTGCTGTGCCAAGACTCGTGCTGCGCACGCTTTGTGCTTGGAGTGAGAAACAGGTTCCTTGGTGTTTTCTGCGAAACGCTTTAGCAGCCCGTTGGTGCTAGTATGGAGTCAGGGGATGGATGAAGCGGAGAGCCCCGTTTGGAGTGAGGCTGCAAAGGGCATGCCAAGGGAAGTGTTTTGCTGTGCCAAGACTCGTGCTGCGCACGCTTTGTGCTTGGAGTGAGAAACAGGTTCCTTGGTGTTTTCTGCGAAAAGAAGAGCTGGTCAGGAGATCCCCCAGCTTCACAAGGCGTCCCACAGCCCTCTCGTGCACAGCTGCTTGCTGGCACTCAGCGTAGGGCAGTAGGAGCTGCAAGGAGAAAAGCTGCTGCTCTGTCCTGTGTCCCAGAAAATGCCTGGCCACGTTTGTGCCTTGGAGCACCGGCAGAGCCCAGAGAGGGGATCTTGTGTCCAGAGTCCTTTGTGACTGTGGGGCAAATCTCCCAGACGGGCCTGATGTGACAGCAGGAGCCCATGGGGGTTGTACTGAGTGCAGGAGCGGGTTGAGGAAGAGCGGATGCTGGTTGTAGCCAAGGGACACTGGGTTCACACAAGAGAACTGTGGGGATCCCAATTCCCATGCGGGAGCTTGTCCCCTCTCAGCACTGGGCTCTCTCCAGCCGCTGCTGGACAACTCCCCCCATCCCAGCACAGGGCCTGGAGCTGGCAGCTCTGCTCCTGGCAAATAGCAGACCTGCAGGATGGTCTTCATGTCCACCACGCTGGAGGAAGGGCTGCCGAGCATCAAAGCCTTCAGCATGCTGTCCATGGCATCCAGCAGCTGCAAGGGGGACAGAGGGTTGAGGCGCTTCTTCCCCATTGCCCCACAGCTGTCAGAGAGGGCTTGGAATTCCTCCTGTGCCAGGGGAACGTGTAGGGTAGTGCTGAGGGCAGGAGAGCCCCCAGGCCAGGGGAGCTGCTGCTGCTCCTGCACAGGGCGCAGCCTGGGGACACTGCCCATGGCCCTGGGGACCCTGCCCATGGCCCTGTCCAGGGCAAGGGGGACAGGGCAGGGGCGAGGGAGAGGCAAGCTGGGAGCCTGCCCTGAGCCTCACTTCAGCAGCCAGCACCCACCTGGGAGTAGAGAGCAGCATCCAGATGCTCCCGTGGAGGCAGGGAGAAGACGCTGGAGAAGCAGGCTTCCAGCAGGCTCTCCAGCTCGCTCTCCAGCAGCAGCCCAGCTTTGCTGCAAGCAGAGAGAGGGACCTTTCAGTCCGTGGGGCTGGCAGCAGCCAGCAACACCCTTATGTGCTTGGAAGGTGGATGCACCCAGGGCTTGGGAGGCCCATGAGCGATAGCGACGTCAAGTGGGGAGGGAGCCCCATAGAGAGTCACCTCTTCTCGCCAGCATGCTGTCCAGGGACAGAGGACACAGCTGGCAGGTGGGGCCCAATCATCTCCCCACCTCCTCCCTCACCCCTGGGGAAAGGCCCGCACCCATGGGAGAGCTCCAGGGCCCTCTCTGCTCTCTCGCCTCCAACCCTCTCTGTCCCACTGGATGCCAATGGGAGACTCCCTCAGGACGAGGGAAGGCTCCCTGCAGGACTGGGGCCCTCTGGGATATCTGATGGGGAGGCTGTGGCCAAGCCAGGCTCTGGGGCAGCTACCTCATGGCACTGATGCTGAGCATGACCTGCTGCCGCACGGCCGTGCCCAGGTGGTTCCTGGGCTCCTCTTGCAGCAGCACCTGGAGAGCACAAGTGGGAAAGCTCGTAGGGAGCTGCCAGGGCACCACAAGTGGCTGTGCCCACCAGTCAGGACCCCACACCTCCCCGTGCTCACACAAGCCCCTTCTGCTGGGCCGGTGCCCTCCCGAGCAGCCCCCGGAGCCCCGTGTGCCCTCACCTCCAGCGCCTCTGCCAGCTGGGATTTGCACTGCCACAGCTCCTGGCGCAGCAGCAGAGCAGGCAGGCTAGGCGAGCAGGACACTGTGCAGAGGGTGCAGATGCAGGCCAGAAACTGCAGCTTCTCGGCCTCTTCCTGCTGCCAGGAGCAGAGGGACAAGGAGAGAGTGTAAGAGGGGCAGGTGCACGGCCAGCTGCACCAGCGCATGGCAGGGGCTGCAGCGACACGTGGGCGCCTGCGAGGGAGCAGCCCCCAGCGCCAGCAGCCACGTGGGGCCGTCGGAGCGCGGAGCACCCCGAGGGAGCCGGCAGGAGAGGCCGGGCAGCCCCGAGCGGGACGGCAACACTCACCTTCCCTCCACGCCGGAGAAAGGCGTGCACGCGCTCCAGGGCTTCCTCTGCCTCCTCTCCGGGCAGATCCGCACCGGGAGCTGATGGGGAAAGAGAGCGGGCAGAGCTGCAGGGCTGCCCGGAGCGGGTAGGAGGCAGCGGAGCGCTCTGCCCTGCGCACGCTGCTGCCGGCCGCACGGCGAGAGCTCGTGGCCCCGGCGCGGCCAGCGCTGCCCCCGCACTCACCCGACGGCACCTCCTCGGGCGCACGGCTCGAGTGGGGCTCCAGGTCGCACATGCTCGCTGCAACCGCCCCATCCTCCTCCTCCTCAGCAGCCACCGAGCGGTGGCCGGGGAGTCGCTCCACCATCCTGGCCACGTGGCCAAACTCCGCGGGGCAACGGGGAAATTCCTGGGTGCTCAGGGGGCTTTTTGGCCAGCACCTTCGCTCCCGTCCTCTCCCGTCGCTGTCGTCCCGAACACTGCGGGCCGAGCCCGCCGGGCCAGGATGTCACAGCAGCACAGTCACAAAGGGCCCCGCTGTCACTGAGGGCCACCTGTGACCCCGCTGGGGAGGGGCAGCGGGTGTCCCTTCAGGGCGCACACCGGTGGGGTGGCTGCAGCAGGATGGAGACCTTCTTGCCCGGGCACATGCTGCTCAGCAGCAGAAAGGACCGTGCCCGGCCACGCAGACGTGTCCGGGGCAGTGCGGACATTTCTCCACGCGCTGCACCAGCCTTGGCACCTGCAGCCAGGATGGGCTGCTGAGTGTGGGGCTGCCACCAGGCCGCAGCCACCTGCACAGCTCCCACCGCCAACGGCAGCCCTTGCCACCCCTCTGGGCTGGCCTCAGAGGCTGCTGCGGGCCTGATATTCTGGACACCCGCTTGAATGTCAAAGTTTCCGAAGAGACAGGTCAAAAAAAAAAAAAAAAGAAAAAAAAAAGAAAAAAGGGGGTAGGATTGGATTTTCAATCCTGGCAAAATAATCCAAGAAACTGAAGACCCACCAGCTGACTCTTCCATGCATGAGTTGAGAATGCTTTAGAATCACAGAATGCTTAAGGTTGGAAGGGACCTCTCGAGGTCATCTAGTACAAACCCCCTGCACACGCAGGGTCACCTAGAGCACGTGGCACAGGACTGTATCCAAGTGGGTTTGAAGATCTCCAGAGAAGGAGACTCCACAGCCTCTCTGGGCAGCCTGTTCTGAACACAGATAAACAGGCATTTATACTACCTACCTGAGTTCTGCATCCCCAGAAGGACCTGCTGCCTGGGAGTCATAACCAGGTTAGTTGGTGTCCTTGTGTACTCAAAATACAGCCAGAGATCAAACACGGCATTCAGGTTGAACAGAGACGCAATTGCAAGTTCTAGAATAAAGAAAAAAGGTTTTATAATGCTAGATGGTATGACCATGAGTAATAACTTATTCTCAATATCAAAAAACAGCTTTAAAATACATAAACAACTGTTCTTGTAAGTGCCAGTCTGAGGACAGAGGTAAGGCTTCCTCAGGGGTTATTTTATACAAGAACCAGTTCAGACCTTTCTACATTAAAATTCATTGATGTGGCTAGAACTCATTTATGGCACTATAATGCCTATTTGTCAAAGTGCAAGGTATTTTCCAGGCAGAACACAAACTCTACAAGGAAGTTTCACACTCCTTTGCAAGGCTCTTCCACCAAACCTTCTGTCCCTCATCTTCGCATTTGCCTCACTCCTCCTCCTTTCCATCCTCCAAGAGGATTTGATACAGCTCCTTTGGAGTCTACTCCACTGAAAGGATCTTTCATTACCTGGAAATGTCACGCAGCCCCACAACAGGGCCGCCAAGAGACTCTTCCCTGTCACTACAGTGAGGAAATTCCCACAGCTTTAACAGGGGTAAAATAAAATAAAATTAAGTTCTGCCTTTCTTTTTTTTTTAAAGCTGCCTTTAACACAACTTCCCCAGGAAGAAAACAGGAGCACGAAATATTCCCCCCTCCCAAAACTCACTGATGGGTAGCGACAACTCACCAATGAACCAGAGTGGCCAGAAGGGGATATTGTAGTATGTGGTGAGAAGTATTCCAGTCCTGGTAAGGAAATACAAAAAACAGGAAAAGTTACCAACGGGCAGCAATGGGGTTCTGGGAAGTACCGAGGCCTGCACAAGGCAGGATGTTTTCCGTAACGCAGTCACATTCGCAGCCAACATACATGTCCACGCAGATCATGCCAGCAGTGCAGATATTCAGGAGCCCCCAGGCCCAGAGCACCTTCCGCTCTCCAGCCTCTCTCCTCATCCTCATGCTCCTCTCAACCTGTAAAAGTGACTTCAGTGAAATAATGGGGCTTTGAGGGGAAAAAAGGGAAAAAAACAGCTAAAGATGAGGGGGAAATGGAATAAAAAGGCTGAAAAATGAGGGGGAAGGAAAGAGAAAAGCTGAAAGAGGGAGAAAATGAAGGAAAAAGCTAAAACAACGAAAAAATATAAAAGAGGAAAAAAAACATGAAAAAAGATAAAAGGTGGAGCCAAAAAGAAAACTAAAAGAGAGAGAGAAAGGAAATAAAAAAAGTTGAAAGGGGGCAAAGAATGAAGGAAAAATAAGCTAAAAGAGGAAAAAAAATAATGAAAACAGTTAAAAGGGGTAAAAACAAAGGAAAAAATGTAAAAGGGGAAAAATAAGAAACAAGGATAAAATGCATGAAAAAGATTAAAGGGGGACAAGGATAGAAGAAAGCTTATAAAGGAGAAAAAAAAGATAAAAATGCAAAAAAAAGGAGAAAAAAGGCGAAAAACAAACGAGGGGATGGGATGGGATGGCATTGGGCGGGATAAGGTGGGATAGGATGGGACGGAACGGGATGGGCTGGGACAGGACAGGATGGGACAGGACAGGACAGGGTCCCCCCGCAGCCGCCGCCCTCACGCAGCTGGTGCCAGGGGGCACTTCCAGCTGTTAACTCCTTCCTTCACAGAATCACAGAATCCTTAAGGTTGGACGGGACCTCCAGGGATCACCTAGTCCAAGCCCTGCACACGCAGGGTCACCCAGAGCACGTGGCACAGGGCTGCGTCCAGGCGGCCCTTGGAGATCTCCAGAGACGGAGACTCCACAGCCTCTCCGGGCAGCCTGTTCCCGTGCTCCGTCACCCTCACTGCTAATACGTTTTTCCTTAAGTTCCTGCGGAACTTTCGCTGTTTCAGTTTGCGGCCGTTTCCTCTCGCTCTGTCGGTGCCACCGCTGGGCAGAGGCCGCCCCCTCCCCCCACCGCCCCCCCCGCGCCCCAGGAGCGGCGCCGCCACGTGGGGGGGGTGCGCGCATGCGCAGTGCGCTCTGCCGCGCTCGCTGCTGCCCCCGCGTGTCGGGGCGGAGGCGCTGCAGGAGCGGGGCGCGTGCGCGTGCGCAGTGCGGTCGGCGGCCCCGTGTGGCGCGCGCGGCGCATGCGCGGCGGCGGCGGGAGCGCGCGGGAAGGGCGCGGGGGGGCGGCGCTCGCGGCCCGTGGGGCGGCCGCGGCCGCGTCCTGCCGGCGGGGGCAGCGCCGCGCGGAGGCGGCGGCGGGGCCGGGGGGCCGGGGCGCGGGGCCGGCCTGCCCGTGTGCGGGGTGTCCCGGGAGGGCTGCGCGCGGGGCCGGGGCGGGGGGAGGCCGGGGAGCAGCGAGGGGGGGGGCGGCGGGGCAGGACGTGGCCCCGGCGCTCGGCGTCCACGGGCCGGGCGGCTCCTGCCGCTGCAGAGCGCTGGGGGCTGGTGACAGGAACCCGAGCGCTCGTTGGGGTGGGTTTGCAGGGCAGCTCCGCGGAGGGGGCCGCGCTGCAGAGAAGCGCCCGGGGCGTCGCGATGCCGTCGCTGCTGCTGCTGGTGTCGGGATCTGGGAGCTGCTGCCTTTGTAGAGGTGTTGATTGAGCAGGCATTGGAAACAGAGCAATGTGTTAGCTGGTAAAGTGGCTTTTGTGGACGTGTTCATGTTCATTTGTGATCCCCAAATGCAGAGGACGGAAGCGTGTCCGAAGAGGATGTCCTGTGTGCAGCGGGTGGGAGCGTTTCTGCCGTTGCCGTTGCCCTGGGCTCAGTGCGGGCTCAGGGCCGACCTGCCGGCAGCCCCAGTGGAGCGGAGTGAGCTCGGCCGTGGGGCCACAAAAGTGGCCACCAAAGTAAGTTTGCTCCAGCAGAGAACGGGGCTGACACAGATCCGAGCAGCAGCTCCGTGGTCAACAGGGCTGTTTTCTGAAAAAAGGCAGAAGGAAACATTTGGGGGAAACATTCCTTTTCGTAGAAGGCATATTTTTTGAGGGAATTTTTGAACTGGGAATAGGAAAATGGTTTCGAGGAATGTTTTTTGGAGGGATGTTGGGAGATAATTATTTTGGGATGGGAGGGAAGTTATTTGGGGGAAGAATTTTGGTGGGGATTTTTTTGCTTTTTCCTGAGAATTGGGTCTAAGAAAAAGCTCCTGATGATTGGCCATATAAAGGCAATATAAATGATATAGGCTCTATAAATAATAATTTGAAGCAAAGAGATCAAATTTTAGAGATGGCATTTCTATGGCTTTGTTTAGTATTCCCAGCATCTAAAGCAGGCTCCACTTAAGTGAATGTAGCAAAATAATTTTGGAGAAATGTATAACTCTCCTTAAAAGTTATTGGTGTGTACTAGGCAAATATCCAAATTTGGGTATTTTTTTTCCCTTTTGGTATTACTCTTATCAAAGAGAAGCCAGTAACTGCTGTTCTTCTTCTTGTGGCCCAAATCAAAATAAAAGCTTTCTCATGGTTCTTTCTTGTAGTAGTAAGTATGTTCTTGCTGAAATGAGTGGAATTGTTGGAATGAGTGTCCAGGCAGTGACATTAAGGAGGAGCCCCAATGTGTGATCTGCTGAAATGAGGGCTGGGGAGCAGCATTGCTCTGGTGAGGAAGTAGATGGTATTTCCAACCTCTGGAGTTGGTGGAAGAAGTTCCCTGTTCCTGTCCCTGTCCCTTTGAATTACTGAATCCCATGTGTCAGAAATTCTAATGAAGAAAAAGGTAATGAAGACCTTTTGAGTTTGGACATCCTTCAGTGTTCTTTAAGTGTTTCCTTTAGTAGGTCTGGGTATTACTTTGAAAGAAAAAGTAGAAAAAATACCGATGCTTCCTCTTGCAAAGCTGGCACAACTGCATTGTTTAAATAGCCATGTTGAGGGTGTTAGTAATCTTAGAGCCTTGAGTCACTTTGTTTTTCCTTTACAGAGCTCCTCTAGCCACCAGTAAATTCTGCTGGGAGGATCCGTCAGGGAGATTTCCTACAGAAGGGATGAGGGCAGACGGCTTTGGGAACGGGAGGAATGCGCCGTTGTGGCCTGCTCAGTGCCAGGACGCAGCTGGGTCCTTCGCTAGCGGCGTTTTCATTTTCGCATGGCCCAGTTTGAGCTGCTGCTGCTGATGCCAAAGGAAGTCGTGCGGGTGGAGCGCCGCCAGCTCAGCAGGGCCGGTCAAGCAAAGAGCAGGAGAGAGCAGGTGAGAGCCGGGCACGGCTCGGTGGGGGTCAGGCCCCAGCCCACGGGGAAGAGGTTCTTCCAGGTCTGCAGTGGGCATGGGAGGCAGGGGCTCCCCTTAGAGTGGGCCAAAGAACTGGATGTGTGAATATTGGAGAATTTTTGGGCAAAAGTCGTCTCTCTCTTCCTGTTAAGGTAAGGCGTAAAAGGGGTGCATGCTTTGGGAAGACCTCCTGTTAGTGTATTTGGTGAGGGGGCTTAATTTCCCTGCCTAGCCGAGACGTCCGGCCTCGGGGAATTCTGTGCGCGTGGGCGAGCTCAGCTCAGCACTTTTCACACACATACAAATGTAAATGCAGTGTTAAGAACTCCTATTTTCAGTGTGCCAGGTTAAAGCACAATAAATGATCCTCTTGTCTTTTATGCCTAATGCTTTGAGGAGCAAAGGTTTTATCAGCATTTTCAGAGCACTCACCTTTTTTAGTCCTCTCTCAGTATAGATTAGCATAGATCTGCTCATACCCTCTTTGGCAGAGGCAAGATTACCCCTCATAGGCTTTTTCTCTAGTCATTGTCTATGTAAAAGAGGTATCAGCTCCCACGATGGGAAAGTACCACTGAGGTGGATACAAGAGCAAAATTCAGGAGAAAAGCAGAACATAGTCCAAAGCAAGTGTCTGAGTGTTAAGAAGTCCTTAAAACTTACTACCCAATTTAGGCAAGAACGACTAATTAAGTTAAACATGGAGGAGCATTTATTTGAAAAGTACATAGCACAGAGTAAAATAAGTGTGAAATACAATATCCCGCCTTGCTCATCTAACAAGATAAACAGTATTTTTTCCCATTTATTATTCTGTTTGTGAGCCCCAAATGTCGGTGATGTCTCCTGTGATCCTGAAATCGGTGGAATTGTGTAAAATTTCCCAATATTTGCTCCCATCTTAGACCTCGTGACCTTTAAAAAACCAGAAAGCAACAATAGTGACTTGAAACCTAAGCTGAGATACTGGAACTAGTCTTTCTTTTCTTGGCATATGCTGTGAAGTTTGTCTGCGATATAAGTGAAGGGAAAGATTTTCACAAGCTTACAGTGCATCTCTCCCATTTCACCTTCAATCTCCGTCGCAATTCCAGAATAATTTTCCTGGGTTGGCCACTCAATGCTTTGACAAAACCCCGAAAACCCACTCCATCGAAGCACAAGTTTTGTCCCAAATGTGGGAGCCCAGCGTGGTGTGATGGTCCACTTTCCAGTCTTTGGAGAGGAATGTAATTTAAATGAGTATTTGTAGATTGATGACTTAGCGTCCCAAGTAGTTAGTGTTAAGAGCAGTACATGTGATTGATGCCCAGTATTCATAAAAGTCAGAACATCAATAGAAAGATAAGCCCCAGAGCTCCCTGGTGAGGTTATTTTGACAAAGAAATGAAACACATGCAGGCCAGAATCTAAAGCAGAGCTGGCAAGAGTTATGCGTAAGGTATTTCTAGCACAGATCATAGCTGGGTTTATAGGTGTTGAGCAGTGTGAGCTGCTCTTGTCACGGTGGTGGTTGACGTAGGGCAGAGTTTCTCCAGCTGCAGTTAAGCCCAGTGCCTTGAGGTGTGCATGACAGCCCAGCTCTAGCGGCTGCCCCGCGTGGCTCATGTAAACGCGTGGCCCAAGCCCTGGCAGCTGCATATCCTGCGCAGACATCTCCATGGTCAATCTGTGATGAAGGCACGCAGGAGCAGCGCATGGAGCTGATAAGCAGTGCATTGTCATGAAGCTGGAGGCTGTGGCTGGTGGTGTTCTTCCTGGCAGGAGGGCTGGCTGCAGCACAGACTTCCCCGAGCAGTGAGCTGTGTTCTTCACGCAGGCAGGGTTCATGGAGCAGGAGCATTGTGGTGGGGCCTGTGGCTGCCGCTTTGCTGCGGGGGCTGTCTGGTACCGCCGATTGCTAGTTTTGCTCTGTAAGCAGGAGCTGCAGTGCTCTGTGTCCAGTCTGTGCGAGACGTGTCCATGAGGGCCCAGGGAGCTGAGCAGCAGGGCCGGGGGTTGCAGGAGGGGAGAAGCGTCCCGCAAGTCTGGAGGGTTGTAGGCGGGAAGCCAGAGGAGCAGAAGGGCGAGCACTGGCGCTGCCACTGCTTGTCCAAGGGAGAGCCGTAGGCCAAGAGCCATTGGTGCTGCTGCAGCACAAAGCAGCCGCGCTGGGCTCCAGAGGTGCCCTGAGGGCCGCTTGCCCTGCGCTGGGCACCTTGGGTCCCGAGGGCATCACGGAACCAGGTGGCCCCTGGCGACGACACCCAACAATGGGGCTTCCCATCCTCCCCGAGGCGTGGGGGGGGCCTGCCAGGCTCCTTCTATAGCCCCCCACTCTGGAACAAACCTCCCCCTGAAAGCTGCTTTCCCAAAGCCTTAGCTCTGCCCACGTCCCAGGCGGCCCTGACCCTGGCTGGCCACGGGCGGCCCCCATTGGCTCCCTCTTCATGGGGCTGGAGGTGTTGGGGATGCTGTGGAAGTGCTGTGGGAGCACTCTTGGATGGATGGAGCTGGGAAAGGAGGGTCATGGTGCCCCTGAGGGAGTGCAGGATGCGGGCCGCTGTCCTGATTTCAGGGGGATATGAGGGCGCCTGCATCCCTTTTAACCAAGGGCTTTTGGAACTCCATCATCCTAGTCAGGGCCCAAATGGAAAGAGCTGAAGTCCTCGGTAGGACGTTTTACACAGCTAGGACTAGTAGCATCTTCAAGAGGGTGCTGAGGCACTTGAGCTGCTCTGCCGAAGGATCATGTAAGCTTAGATGAGCTTGTTCATTTCTCTTCCATGCAGTGCCCTCCGTGCAGGAGGACTAACTTGTCCGGTTGAATCCTCATGAGTGCTGGAAAAGAACAATTCTGTTTTATCTCTTGCATATGACACGGCTATGAAGAGGAACAGAAATACTTGATTTCTTTTTAAGAGTGCAAGAGATTGATGACCATTTTTTCATATGTGATGAGCTTTGTCTTCTTCCTGCAATACAACTAGTTGTTCTATGTCTTTGTATATCTTCATTTGCCTTTCCCTTCTTAAATGTGACAGAGGCAGAAAAAAAGGCATTTTAGGAGGGTTATGTGTTTTGCATGAGCTTCCGCCATCCTTTCTAGGAATGGTGCAGTTACCTAAAGAGCAAAGAAGTTACAGTGCATCTCTCCCATTTTACCTTCAATCTCTGTCATAATTCCAGAATAATTTTTCTGAGTTGACCACTCAATGCTTTGACAATATTTTGGCAGAATTGCACTGAGGGCTGAGAAAAACAGGATTTTTAGGGGTTGGAAAAGTAAGGCATTCTTCAGAAAGGTGACGGCAGATGTAAAAAGCCACTGGCGTGAGGTCTCATAGCCATAAGACAGGCCATAGAAGACAATGAAAAATGATGATAGCCCCATGACAACAATAAGGAATGTCCAGGAGAAGGAGACACATCTCCGGCATAAAACTGAGTGCGGTGGCTTGCGAAAGAGCAGGGGGCCAGTGCTTTGTATTTTCTTCTGCCTCTGAAAGTTGTCCTCTTCTGGTGCCTTGAGAGATTCCTCCTGGTGATACTTAAATGAGGCAGTTATGAGCATCTGTAGAGGAATGGTGATGAAAGCCCTTTCAGCTGCTAATGTTATTGATCTGCAAAAGCTGGTGGGCGCTGGGGATTCTTCCCTTTTGTCAACATTGAAGAATATAAAGTTGACAAACAGCTCTAGGAGCAGTGTGGCCAAAGCGCATGATAATCTTTGGAGCCTGCTGAAGGTGCCGGTGCCAGTGTGAGCAAAAAGTGAGAACCACAGGTGAGCATCTCTGAGGTTTTCTGCAAGCTTAATCCAAAAATAGTCAATTCTGCTGAGCCGTGCATTTGGGTTCATGGCAAAGAATGTCCTTTTGAAGAAAAAGTTAGGTAGGTTGTGAGAGTCCTTCTGGATGTGCTGCCACCTGTGTTAGAAAATGTGCAGGCTTTTAATGCTGAAAAGGCTTTGAGGTCTAGTTAGTCCTATGAGTAAGTGAAACATTAGGGAAGAGTCTTTGGATTTTTCCTGTTTCCTGAGATACTGCTGAGAGCACTCTTAAAGACTTCCTGGAATTCCTTTGCCACAGCTAATTGCAGTGTTGGGTGAAGAGTCCATCTCGCACCCACATGGTCAAATGTCTGCTTTTAATATTGGAGCAGTTTGAGAACAGTAGAGCGTGTGACATCTCAATGGGTGTTTTGTAACTTGTTAAGAAGGTGCATTGGCCTGATGCGATATTGCATTTTATCTTGATGGGATTTGCATGTTCTTCCTTTACATAAGGTCTGTGCATAGGTCGGGTGGGCAGTTAGTAGCTGTCTTTAATGCAGGCGCTTGGTGGATTTATGTGTCAGATTATGGGGCCTGTGTGCTACCTGTGGTCTTGATTTCATCAGAAGCAAAGCACGCTTTTCTTTTGCTGTGTCACTACTTGTGAAGAGTTGACTAGCCCAACATGGCATTGTATTGCATTCAGGATGGTTCTGGGCTTGCAAGGTTCATAACGTGGGGAAATCTTCTACCTTCTAAAGTGCATCTCCTCTTCCACCACTGCTAAGTCTATTTAATTGATTCTCCTGTGTGATTGTTACTCCGTAAGGGTTTTAGATGGCTCTTCACATTTTCCTCCCAGCTTTTTCTTGCTCCTTTTTTTAACCACGGTGGAAGCACACCTAAAGGTAAAAAATGAGAAAAAAGTGACAGCTCGTGAAATGAAGGTCCTTGTGTATGAACAGCTCCATACATTCTTTAAATTTCTTATCAATCAAAAGATTAGAAAAAAGCTATTTTTACATGAGAATCTTCAGGTAAGAAGGCTTCAGCAAGGCCTGTGCATGCATGCGTGCACAGGTGTCCCTTTGTCTTCCCAGCAATATGGGAGTCTTTTAAGCAATTTCATCCAGATATAACCAGAAGCTTGTGGACTCCCAGATGTGACCTTCATGCAAGGCTTGTGAGTTAAAGTGGCTGTCTGAGAAGAGAAGGGGAAACCTCAGAAGCCATCTGCCACATGGCTACTAATGCCAGCCATTAGTAGAGAGCAAAAAAATATATAATAATAATAAAAAAATCTCTCTTTCAGAGAGCTATGCTAAATACTCCAGCTGCAGGGCAAACCTCCAGCCAGTCAGCTCTTTCTACTCAACACTGGAAAATCTACCACCAGACATAAACTGCATAACCCCCTAGAATGTAAGTTCTTCCACTTGCCGGTTTGCCTTAAAGAAGCCAGGATCTCCATCATCCTACTAAGCTAACTCTTACCTGAAAATAAAGTTTCTCTTTTCCTCTTCTGGCTTGCTTACTTTTGAGCTTGACTTGCTTGTGCGAATGACAAGAAGTTCAGCATCATCTGCTTTCTAGCAATTGTCTTTCTCTGTTACAGTATGCAACCTGGACCAATAAGGAGACTCTCCAAGTTAAAAGCAGCAGATCCAAGTTTTAATGAGTGTAACCTTCTCTTCTTCAGTTTGATTTTACTGGATAATGTCTTAAAGCCTGGGACCCCTTTCACCTACATGCCATGGCTCATGGTTTGGAGCTGCTTGGCACTGCAAGTTGAGCACAGCTCCACAAAGAGCTGGACAGTGCAGTGAGAAAGATGATGAGGCAGGCAAAATCACAGGCAGCGACTGAGCGGGAGAAGCTGCATGTATCTGCACTGGATATGCTTGCCAATGGGTAAGTGACTGGCCGTCCGGGGCAAGATGGTTTGATCAGTGTGAATCTTTTTGCTATCACTGCGTGCAACCTCAGGATGTATGGCATGTGCTGTTGTGCTGGCACCTTTCTTGCTGTTGGAAAGTCTGGAGATTGTAGGAAGCACAGAGGGAAGCGCTGGGCGGTTGTGGTACGGCCTGAGATTATTGAGATGTAGGGAAGGGTCAAGGTGACCTCTAGACAGTTGCTCTTGACTATCCGGCCCATATCCGGCCCGTGGGCCGTAGTTTGAGGACCCCTGGTGTATAGTTTAAAGCTATTGTAGCTTTTCATGGCTGTTTTAATTCCACTTACTAATTTACATGCAGTTCTGCTGGAGCAGGGCTGGCAGGTTTCAGCAGCAGGAGCGCAGCTCTGCAAACGCCTTCCCCCAGGCACTGAGGCGCACGGCTGCTCCCGGCAAGACCTCAGCTGGAGCTTCATAGCAAAGTGAAAAGTTACAGCACAGAGACACCCTAAAAGGGAGGAATAAAAAAGGAGTATCCCCAGCTGCCTCTGGGTAACAAAGGGAGGACTTTACTTCAAAAAGTGCTTAATAGTGCTCTCCTCCCCCAATACCGAAACTGAGGAAAACCATATTCCAGTGATAAACAGCTTTTCAAGCCTCTCTTGGACTCAAGGTCACCAACCCATGTCTTTCCTGAGTCTGCTGCATGCAGAGGGTTTATATGGCTCGTCACAGAAAAAGAAACCCATGAGCTCCCCTCACAATGGGGTTTTATCTCAAACACCCTGAGCATTAGCTCAGGAGCATAAGCACTCCATAGGAAACTAAATCACTGAAATGAATAAAACAAAACAAAACAAAAACAAATTTAAAACCCCCTTTTTTTTCCCCTCAGATATCACTTTCTCATTAAAATTAAGCTAAGTGCAATCCACCAGCCCTGAATATATTTAATCAAAGAGAGTGTAGCTGAAGATGTTTCTGGCACGCTGCATGACATCCCAGAGGTGTGAGTGCAATGCAGGGTACTGATAACCTCTGTCAACTACTGTTCATCCTCTGGCTGAATAGCTGACATCATTTATACGGGCTTTGTGCTCATATATAGCACAGAAGAGTCGTTTCCGTTGTTGTAGCTGAATTATAGATAAACAGTGGAAGGGAATAATAACCTTATAATAATAGAAGATGTGACAAATGTATTGCGGAAAGTCGTTCAGTTACTCTAGCAAGGAGCACAGTTCAAAGCCTGTCTAGAATAGGCTTCCACCTTCCTAATAAATATTCAGAAACTTCTTAAATCTTCAGGAACATAATATTGAACATCTGACATTTAGGAATCTGAACTGATTTTTTAGTGTTTTTAATTACATTTAATGAGAAGAAGATTTCATAATATTTTGTAATAAGCAGGATCTTTGCCAGAAGACACAGAACTCCCTCAGCTAGAGAAGTCATAGGTTGACTGCAAGTCTGTGAAATAAACACAAGGCCAATTATGATTCAAGTGTAGTATAAGTTATATTCTGTTCAGTGAGGAAGAAATGATTTTCCCAGCAGTGTTACTTGCACTATAATGATTATGGCATGTAAGCCAAGTTAAGGAAATGATAGAAAAACAAATTAGATGGGCTGCAGATCTGTGGCTTATCTTGACTGCTCACCTTGAAGGCACAGTTTGGAAAACATAATATACAGGACCAGGAGCCAGGATATTTGAAGCCTCTACTCTCCTTCCTTCCTCCTGATATTTCATATTAAAATTTCTCAACAGAAACAAACATTTCCAGCAGGGATAAACACAAGGCAGCACGTCTTGCCATTCTAAGGACGTTTGCTTAATTAAAAGCAATGATAACTTTGGTTTTAATGATCTTCTGGCAAAGATAATTAAGGAGGTATAAATGATATAAGAACTTACCTTTGTCTGATATTCTCATTTTTATATGCAGCTGTTTGTTTATGAGTCATACGAGAAAAAAAAAATTGCCAAGGCTCCTTAGTTTTTATTAGGGGACACTTCAGTACTAATGACCAAGTGCTAAGGCAACGCAATAAAACACAAGGCCCCACATTATGGCACAATCTGATGGAAATCAGTAGGAATTCTTCCACCGATTTCCAGCATGCATTGTGTAAACTTTTTACTGCATGCATAAGCCTGAAAAATGGGAACAGAGGTGAACTATGTGTGACGTAATGATAGTCTCCTTATGCAGAGATGGAACTGTCCTGCTCAGAGCTTTTAACCAAAAAAGATGAGCTGGCCTCACATTCTTGGACTACATCCACAATCCGCAAATGTTCTGTACATTAAGTGCTGCATGTCTTATCTAGCTGATAGAATTCACTACAAGAGACTTAGTTAACTATGTTTGGTTTTGCTTTGGGCCAGTAAAAATGACAGTCAGCGTTACCACCAAAACTGAAACGTCATTACAAAAGGTTTCACACGGACCCTTCCAGAAGCAGGATTTGAAACACTGATGTGTTTCCAAGATCAGTCTTACTTGGCAAAAGGTCACTTAGGTTTCAGAGATGTGTTGGCCTTGCAAGGAATAAGAGACTGCACAATTTTTGTAGTTCATTGCTATGTTGAAAAAGTATGCCATTTATTTACAGCCCTTGAGCTGTAGGGTTAGACGTGGTGCTTGGTATTTCAGCACTTTTGTTTATTACCTTTTAGCCCTCAACCATTTTTCTTTAAGGTAACATCAATATCTGTTCTTGCAAACAGATCATTCAAATATTAGGCATGATACTGGCTATTCTCTCTCCTTTCTCAGAATAAGGCATGCTTTGCAGCAATGAAAAAAATGAGCATTTGCTCAGAGTTTGACAGTTGTAAAGGATGTTTATCTCCTAGGGCTTTGTTTACTGAATTGCAGTTTTTAAAAGATTATTTTATGCTGCAAAAGTAACGGTCTACATAACCGCTGTTATTGTACTCTAAGGCAATATTCAAGGCACATATATTGAGTTGCAGAAGAGGAAATAATATGCAATGAAAGTACAGAAAGACCCAACTAACTTTGTGCTTGCGTTTTGACTTTTCACACCTCATTTATCCCAGGGTAATCCTCTGCATCACACACACGCTTTCTCTGTTCTCCACTTAATTCAGTGAATCTGTGATCATGCGCACTCACAGTAACTACTGGGCCAGGGAGGTCTGGGAGGTGGATATTGAGTGCATCATTTTCCTGCCTGAAAGTCATTCCTTAGATGGAGTCTGCAAGAAGAGACAGCGCTGATGGGAACAAGGTCTTTTTGGGAAGCACAGCATTTGGAGACACATCCGTGCTGCCTTTCCCTGCAAGACCAGGATACCAGAGTCCATCATTGCCAGGCAAAGGCGGCAACCTGCACATGGGCTTGGCCGTGACCGATCTTAGGTGCCTTGGGCTTCTCCTTGCAGTGCTGGGCAGTGTTGGTGTTTGGGTGATGACAATGTCAGCACAGCACAGGGGCATCACTGGGCCCAGGGATGTTGCCGGGACATCTGCATCACACAACATTCCAAGCCCTCGTGTGTCACCAGAGTCAGGGATGTTGCCATGACGTCAGCATCGCATCAGAACCCCTGCCGTGTGGCCCAGGGCTGTTGCTGTGACACCGCTATTGCATCACAATCCCAGGCCCGTTATAAAGGTGGTGCTGGGGTGGCCTTGGCTCACTTTGCCCGTTCGCGAATGGGCAAAGACTTGACCTTGCGGTCAAGGAGTGAGGCTGCGGGGTAAGAGCCACTCCAGGGCCCCCTCTCCAGCCTCCCTTTGCTCAGTGACCTCCCAAGAGTCCCCAGCTGCTGCCTGGTGCCAGGGAGGGCACATGGAGTGAGTACAGGGTGCCTTTCTCTTCCCAGATATCCTCTCGTCAGCCTTGACCTGATTTTATTATTGGATTTATTCTGCTGCGGACGCCAGGCGCAAGGGTGAGCCCAGAGCAGAGGGGCTGGGGCCAGGAGCGGGTGCAGTGGGTGGGAAGGCAGCTGGGCAGGGCTGTGGTGCCGCTGCCCAGCCTGGGGCTGGGCTTGCGGGTCACTGCTGGGGCCACTAACATGAGCTGGGCCGTGTTTTCCTCTGCAAACAGGACTTGGGAGAAGAGCTCGGCGCCGGCCGCACGCGAGGCCCTGTCACCTCGGTGACATGGACTCTCGCGTGCGAGCCGCGTGCCAGCTTGTGGCCCTGAGCCTCGTGCTCCTTGCCATCCTGGGCATCCCCTCGGCCTGCCGCGTCCTGGCGTCTTTTTGGATGGCTATGATGTTCATCCCTGGAGGTGAGCAGCCCTGTCCTGAGCGTAGCCACGGTAGTGGCTCCTGGCCAGCACCCCGGCTGCCGGCGCCCACCCCTCTGCTGGCTGGGGTTGCGCAGGGGCTGCCCCACGGCGCTGACAGCCTCTTGCCTTCTCTCCCACAGTCTCCGTGTTCCCCTTTGAGCTCCCGGAGAAGCCTGCTGGGAGGGGGCTGGAAGGGTAAGTGGAGCCCGGCCTTGCCGGGGCAGCCCTGAGGCGCTGGCTTGGTCCCACGAGCAGGAGCAGGGTGGGCCAGGAGGCCAAGAGTTGGGCCGGGTTCCCTTGTTCCCGCCAGCGCCAGGGCCTCCTGCTGGGGACACTGGGCAGCCCCGGGCCCCCTCCTGAGCTGCCTTCTCCCTCCCAGGTGCCCAGGCACGGACGGCGGGGTGACCGGGGAGCCTCGTGGCCCTTCCCCACCTCGCCGCCGTGTGCAGTTCGGGGCCAGCCAGGTGGTGTTCCTGGGGCCGGGCAAGGAACTCCTTGGCTTCATCCCCAGGGAGCCCCACCTGGATTGGCCCTCAACTGCGGTGCGCAAATCCACCCTGCTGCGCCTCTGGGCACCCATCCTGGTGGTGGAGACCAGCCCATCTGGGTCTCCACCCCAGCCCGAGCCTTCCAGGAGCTCCGGGAGCGAGGAGCCCTCCTCTGTCCCAGCGCCGCAGCGCTGGGAAACGGTGGACTCCGGGGACACGGAGGCTCCCTCCCCTCCTGCAGCCGGCTCCGGCTGGCGAGCGGCGCTTCGCTCCCTGCTCTGCCCCGGCTGCTCCTGCGGGGGCTGGCGGGCGCTGGGCAGGGGGCTCCGCCGCCGGGTCGCCGCCCTGAGGAGGAGGAGAGGGCGCAGGCACCGCCGGGCCGCCCATGACACCAGTGGGACGCTGTGAAGCACAGCCCCTGTACAGAGGCTGTGCTGAGCAGCGCCCACCGGCCCGGTGCCCCTGTCCCCCTGGGGTGAACATCTCTGCTCCGCAACAGGGTACCTGAGGCCCGTGTCATCTGGGAGAGGTGCAGCCCATCAGTGCCTCTCCCTGGGCCTCCGGGTGCCCTGTCCCCTTGGGCGGTGCACAAAACATCTGTGCACCACAACAGGGTACGCAAGGACTGTGTCATCTGGGAGAGGCGCAGCCCATCAGTGCCTCTCCCTGGGCCTCTTGGTGCCCTGTCCCCTTGGGCGGTGCAAAAAACATCTGTGCACGGCGATGGAGAACACGAGGCCCTTGTCATCAGGGAGAGGCACAGGACACCAGTGCCTCTCCCTGGGCCTCTCCTCTGCCCACAAAACTTCTCACCTTTGCCAGACAGCCAGGCAGGGAGCACCAGCACAGAGCCACAGGAAGCCCCCTGCTCCTGGGCCTGCCAACAGTGACCCCTCCCTGCACACGGGCTCCCACAACAACGATCCTCGGCCACCTCAGGAAGCGCGGGCGAGACGAGCAGCCAGAAGATGGCCTGAGAAGTGGCCGAACAGCCGAGCTCAGAGTTCAGCTCAGGACACAGAGACTTGGGGGAGGCCCAGAGCTCATGGGGGCCTCCCCGGCTCCTCCTGGCCTTGGTCCTGTTGAAGTTGATGGGGCTGCCAGGCCAGGAGGAGCAGCTGCGGGGCACCGGAGAGCTCAGCACGGGTCAGAAACACTGCTAACCAGCCCCGTGCTGAGCCAGGTGTCCCTCTGACCGGGGGTCAGTGCAGTAAATGTGCAATAAACACTTGTGTGCTGTGTAGCAGGAGTCGAGTGATTCTTCTTCCCCAATCTCACCCTCCCCTTGATCTCAACAGTCGCACAGACAGGGGACATTGGGATGGAGCGGCAGGAAAGCCCCCTGCTCCTGGCCCTGCTCATGGCAGCAGTGATGCCTCCCTGAGCACTCTGCCCCGCACTGCCTGCGCAGATGCTCTGGCTGTGGGACCAGCTCCTGCCAGGCAAGGCACCGCCATTGGCAACAGCAGGTCCAGCAGCCTCACCTGCAGCCCCGCAGAAGCCCCAGGGCACCCGGTGGCTCCATGGGCACGCCAGCTCCAGCCTGGGAAGAAGGAGCTCAGGGTAGTGACACGCATCTACAAGGGGAAACCATGCTTACCCACTCTTGAGAGCCCTCCATGATGTCTGGGTAGAGGAGGGGAGGGCAGAGCATGTGGTCTACCTCGTCTTCTGCAACACTTTGGACACTATCTCCTTTACTTGGCAGAAAGGCAGAGGTTTGTACTTGGGGGCACAAAGTTTAGCTGGAGCCAAGAGATTTTGTGGGCAGAGGGGAGGCACTACTGTTCTGCTGGGCTTTATACTAGCAAAGAAAGACTGGCTGGAGATTTGAAGGTGAGATTGCTGAAGGCCAGTCTTGCCAAGGAAGACAGAGGCAAAAAAGGCACTAAGCATCTCGTCCCTTCCCAAGTCCTTTGTCACTATCTCCCCCTTCCCATCTAGCAGAGGGCCTGATATTTCCTAGTCCACTTCTACCCTGGTTCCCTCCAGAGTTGAGCTGAACTTGGAGGCAACCATCCACAGACAAGAATCAGAACAGAAAGAAGCAGCTCCAATCAGATCAATGATCGATGCAGGGGCTTCCATTCTGTGGGTGGGGAGGCAGATAAGAGCTGTTCTCCCAGCAGGAGCCTCCCAAAACTCCATCTCCAAGACTGCAAGGCCGGGGCTGCGGTACAGAAAAAAGCATTAGACTGAATGTGCCAAATTAATTGGGAAGCATGCTGTTAGGCAGGCCAATACAAGAAGCATGGCTGTTGGCATCTGCTACAGCAGCAAGCAAAACATAATTATGCTGAAAAAGGACTTTCCAAGTGACAGAACTCAATGCCATGAAAGCTCCTGTAGTGATGGGAGCAATACTTTATGAGGAAGATGAAATTTAAGTGTCCATACAGTCTAGATATACTTTCCTCAGAGTGCCTTATGAAAAAGAGGGAATATCATGTCAAAGACTAAGACTTCTGAGACTTGCAGACTTTTAGAATCTGAAACACACACAAACATATGGAGTTTGCACCAAACATTCAGCACTTCTACGCAACAGAAGCTCAAGCCTAAGCTGTTATTCATGAACGTACAATATCAGAATAAGGTACTTTACAGAAATGCATTCATTCCTTTGTATGACTACAGAGACACTAGTAAAGCACTGCTAAAAAAAAAAAATAGCAGCTTCCCATCCCTCCAAAGCAAAGGTTAACAAGCTTTCTGTGGAAGGCAGACAGTCTTCAAGGACACACTCGTGTCTCCTTCAAGTACCCCTTGCCTTATTCCCTGTTTTACCTGATAAACACCACTTTCAGCTTGGAGGACATTAAACAGATGAATCTACACCTAGAACCAAGGACCAGGTTCTAGGTGTAGATTCATCTGTTTAATGTCCTTCCTTTGGCAGTGACTTGGAAAGCCACATCTCTGGAAGGGTTGCAGGGAGATGGGGGTTCTCTTCTGTCAGATGGTAACCAGGACTCTACTGCAGAGATGAAGAAGAGCATGAAGGGAGGTTGCAGGGATTGTTGTTCGCCAACTTCATCAGCTGCACAGCAGGGAGCTGGTCATCTCACAAACTGCTGATGGAGTCAAATGGGATGGGGATGGATGAGTGAGATGGGGACTGCTGGATCAACACCCGCAGCCTGGACCTCAGTACTTGTTCCCAGGGATCCTGCTGCTCTCCAACAAGGCTCCCAGCTTCGGGAGCTCCTTCCCGAGGTGTCACACAGAAACTGTCACTGCAAAGACCCCTGTAGATCCGGGGCTGTGGCAGTAGCTGCTCAGGGCTGGAGGCTGCTGCAGGAGTCCTGCTGTTAGGTCCGGTTTTCGAATCGATAGAGAAAGAGGCTAACACCATCGATATTTTGTGCTTTTAATAATAGGAGAAAGATAATAAGTATTACCAGCTAGCTGGGGTCCGGGCTTTCCCACGCAGGGGTCACACCACGGACCCCGACTACTTCGGTCGTCCCTCTTTTATACCCTTTTCACCCCAAAAATGTTCCCCCCTCCCGTTTCTCTGTTCTACTTTCATGTTAATGTTATCTATATTTTATTGCTAGCTAGGACATCTGGACAGGCAACCCCTCCATGCGGAACCTCCTGACTTGCCATTTCTCAGGAGTCGTCCTTGTAGATAGGCAACCCCTCCATGCAGAGCCATCTGTCATGCCATTTATCAAGAGTCCTTGCATTTTGAGACTAAATATTGACTAGCTTATTAGTACACTCTACATTAACTATTTAATCCCTACATTCCCCCCTTTTTCTTTTGCTAATATCAGAGAATCCTTTCTCGATCCTTCTGAGTTTGTCGCATGAACATTATATGCATAGAATCAACTCGATTTGTAGCTCTTTCCATTAACCCCATTACACATTTCCATATTATACAGATACACAGTAACAGTAATAACAATCACAAATATGCGCAATCCTTCTTTTATCAGTCCTGATATCCCTCCAGGTGGTTCCCCAAACAACGACTTTAGCCATCCGTCCATCAGTCCTTCTTCCCGTGTTATCTTCTGAGTGTGTTCCTTGAGCCAGCACAATTGTTGTTGAATGCATGTCGCAGGCTGTTCTGATCGAGCAGCAGTTGTTCCAATACCTCGGTTGTCACATTTGCTTGCTTCTCACTCCAACAGGCTAACTTCGAAAGTTCCCTTAATGCATTTCCTGCTGCGGCTCCTGGTACAAAGATAGCTAAGGCGACCCGCGCAGTTACAGATATTAATTGTACATTATCATTACATTACGGTGTTAAACCAAGGGAACGCTTTTGCCTTCATAGTTAACAACGGGGCTATCATTGCCAGTTGCCCTAAATAACACGGTCCCCCATAGGCATTCTTAGGTATTCCCTGCCACGCTCTATTCCCACAAATTAAAAACACTCCATCTGGCAAGGCCTTAGCAGTATCATTATTCCATAGTAAATCTGTACTGTTATGTACCTATCCTGATGGATCCCCCCCATATGCTCCTAAGGGTAATCCCGCACGCAGGGAATCGTTGTTGTAACCCGTCAACTGTCCCATTTGTCCCACAGAATGTCCCGTTTGCATATATGGGACCGCTAGCACCTGGGCTGTCTCTCGCTTAGTGGGGAAGGCCTCCACCCACCCCAAGAATATGTCTACTAATACCAATAAATCTCTATACCCATATTTACCTGGTTTTATTTCCGTAAAATCTACTTCCCAAGTCCTTCCAAGTTCACCACCTTTTTTTTTTTTCCTTATACCTTCATGTACCTTTCTGACCCTTGATGGTTTCATTTCCTGACACGCTTGACACCCTTCTATTATCGCTCTTAATATTTTCTTCTGATCTTGGAATCTCAACTCGAACTTTTCTATTAACAGTCCCATTTTTCCTTCCCCCAAGTGTGTGGTACTATGCGACTGCTGTGCCATCCTCTGTCCCATCCGCTTGGGAATTAACATTCTTCCTCCTGTATCGTAATCTCCTTCTCCAGCACTTTGTTCTTCAGTTCCACTCTTTGAGCCGAAGTGCTGTCTGGTAAACGCCGGCTCCAAACTATTTCTCCGTTCTGATTTACCACTTCAGCTCCTGCCCTTCTTTTTCCTTGCTCGACCAAGCTACTTCCATCTGTAAACCACACTTTTCTTCCTTGCATCGGCTCATCCTTCAAATCTTCCCGCACTGTTGTAGTTTCAGCTAACACCTCCTGACAATTATGCATAGGTGTTTCATACTCTGGGTTAGGTAGGAGAGTGGCTGGATTCAAAGTCCTTGGGGATGTATACATAATTCTTCCTGGGTTTAAAAGCAAGGCTTGATAATGAGTCAGCCTAGCATTTGTTATCCATCTTTCAGGTGGCTGTTTGAGTAATGCCTCTGTGTAATGAGGAGCCGTTACATACAGCTTTTGCCCAAACATGAGTTTGTCTGTATCCTTAACCATTAACGCCACGGCTGCAATAATTCTAAGACATGAGGGCCACCCTGCGGCAACTGGACGCCACTCTCCTTTTCCAAGGGCCTTGATTCTGCATTAACACTCCCTTGGCAACTCCCGCATTTTCGCTCACATATCTGGGTCCGGGAGTGCAAGTGCAGGGGCCTCTAGCAGGGTTAATCTCAGTTCCTCAAAAGATTTTCTCATAGTTTCTGTCCACTGCCAGTCCGCTTCTCTCGACTCGCCTCATACAGAGGTTTCGCTTTTTCTGCAAACCCAGGTATCCACAAACGGCAGTATCCCACCGTCCCCAAAAATCCTCGAACCTCTCTTGGAGATTTGGGTTCCTGAATCCGAACGACAGTCCCTTTCATGGCATCAGTTAGCCATCTCCTACCATCTCGTATCTTATATCCCAGATATGTTACTTCCGGATTACATAGCTGAGCTTTCTTAGCACTTACTCGGTCTTGCAACAACTTCCTCGTACCTTCCTCGCACTTCCTTTTTCGTTCTTGCTGCTAGCAGCAGATCATCCACCTCTCCTGAATTCACTCAAATCTTCCTGCAGTATTTCATTAAATAAAGTCGGTGAATTTTTGAACCCTTGTTGTAATCGGGTCCAAGTTAACTGACCCTTGTATCCGCTCTCGGGATCTTCCCATTCAAAAGCAAACATTTCCTGGCTCTGTTCCGTCAGGGGGATGGTAAAAATGCATCCTTTAAGTCTAAAACCGTATACCATCCCATATCTGGTGGCATTGTACTTAACAGAGTATATGGATTCGGGACTGTAGGATGCACATCCTCCACTCTTTTGTTAACTTTTCTCAAATCTTGAACTGGCCTGAAATCTCCTCCGGGCTTCTTTACTGGCAATAGAGGAGTATACCACAGAGATTTGCATTTACGCAGAATGCCAGCTTCCAGTAGCCTTTTAACATGCTTTGCTATTCCTTGTCGAGCTTCAGGGGTCATTGGGTACTGTTTAGCCCTAATCGGGTGAGCTCCTGGTTTCAATTCCACGACCAGAGGAATTTTACTTTTAACTCTTCCTACTCCCGAATTCTCTGCCCATACTTCTGGGATTTCCCTCATCCATTTTTGAGTTTCTGGTCCAATTTCTTCCTTCCTCTCTTTATACAGTCTATATTCGTCCTCTAATCTAGCGGTCAGGACCTGTATCGGTCGTCCTTCCCGGTCATTGATTTTTATTCCATCATCCTCAAAATATAACCTTACCCCTAATTTAGTTAAGAGATCCCGGCCCATTAAGGGTACCGGACTCTCCGGTATATACAAGAAAGAGTGCATGATCTGTCTATTAGCTACATCTACTTTCCTTTCTGATGTCCACCGATACCCCTTACTCCCATTTACCCCTTGTACTCGAGTTTTCCTTGTCGATAGTTTCCCCGCTGCTTTATTTATTACTGAGTATTCAGCCCCTGTATCTACTAGAAATTTTACACTTTTCCCTTCCATTTCTAATTCTATCTAAGACTCGGGGAAGGGTTCCGAGTCCCGGCCCCTTCAGTCGCTATCTTCGTTTGCTACCAGTAAGCTAGGTGACCCCTTTTCTCCTTTTTCCGAACACTCATTTTTCCAATGTCCTTTCTTTTTGCAAATTGCACATTGATCCCTTCCTAACCATGCCCCAACTCCTCTGGGGGGTGGTGGTCCCCTTCTTCGCCTCCCTGATTTTTCTCCTGCTTCAAAAAATCTCCTAGCCATCTCCCTTTGATTTCTCTGATTTTCTTTTGCCTGATATTCCCAATCTTCCCTTCTCACTCTTTCCTGTTTTTCTTCTGGAGTCTCCCTGTTGTTATACACCTTTTCTGCTACCTTTAAAAGATCCTGTAAAGCTTGCTCCCCCAACCTATCAATCTTTTGCAATTTCTTTCTTATATCTGGGGCAGCTTGATTTACAAATGCCAAGATGACAGCTGCCCGATTCTCATCCTTCATAGGATCTAAAGGAGTGAATTGTCTAAACGCCTCTAATATCCTTTCTAAGAAAGCGGCAGGGCTTTCTTCGGCTTCCTGCCTGACAGCAATTACTTTAGTTAAGTCACGCGCCGCCGCCCGCAACCCTGCCATTAACGTTTGCCGGTATATTTGGAGACGCTCCCTACCTTCAGGTTGTTCAAAATCCCACGGTGGTCTTACCAATGGGAATCCCTCATCGATAAGGTTCTGCTGCCCGGTGGGTCTCCCGTCGTCTCCCAGCACCAACTTTTGTGCCTCGGTCAGGATCCTCTCACGCTCTTCGGTCGTAAACAATACTTTTAAAAGCTGCTGACAGTCATCCCAGGTAGGGTTATATGTAAACAAGATGGATTCTAATAAATCAAGCAACGCTCCCAGCTTCTCGGAAAAAGAGGGGTTTTGACTTTTCCAATTACACAAGTCACTAGAAGAGAATGGCCAGTATTGACACGTACGCTGTCCCTGAGGCCCTGTTGTTCCAATTGCTCTAACTGGGAAAGCTTGAGAGGTGCTTGACACACCTCCCTCGTCTCCCCTTTGGTGCGATCGAGTCCCAAACGCTGGGCGCCTGTCTTCCCCTCCCTCCCTCCTGTAATCACTACTACTCACCTCCCTTCGTGCCTCGGGCAGAGGTGCGTAAGGGGGGGATTGTGCCCACTTCCTTCATCCAATATTTCTGGATATAAAGACAAATCTGATAATGCCGCCTTTTTCCCTTCCTTTTTCATTAAGTAAATATCAACCTTTTCATCCTTTCCATTCACCCCCACAAAAGGTTTCAGCCATGGGGGTGGATGTAAAACCAAATCCTCCCAGGTGATTGTATATGGAAATTGATCTGGGTGTCCTTCCGACCCAGGTCTCATTATTACCTCTTTTACTTTCCTTACTAATTCTAAATCTGAACTCCCTGCTCTCGGCCAGCCTACGTCAAAACTTGGCCACTCACTTTTACAAAATATTTCCCACCGGTGTTTATACACTTCTACAGACAAATTATGTGCCCGACGTTTAACATATCCAAAATGATTTAGCGTTAATGACAAAGGAGTAGATTTTCCTTGTCCCATTGTGTCAATTTCGTCACTCAAGACTAAAATCAACACAACTGCCTGTAAACCAGTAAAGGCGATTATTAAAATACCTCGCCCTTCCCAGACCGGTCTCCCCTCGTCAAGGAGAAACGGTATTCCCAACCAACCACCCTTCCTTTTCCTGGGAGTCCGAGGGACGTCTCCCTCGGGCTCCAGCCGACAATCCTTTGGTGCGTCCACCTGGATTACCGTCGGCTCACCACCACACCCTGAGGCCTCCCTTAACTTATTATCTTTCTCCATTTTTTTCTTCTTTCTCGTATTCGAATCCCGGACGAGCCCCCAAATGTTAAGTCCGGTTTTCGAATCGACAGAGAAAGAGGCAAGCACCATCGATATTTTGTGCTTTTAATAATAGGAGAAAGATAATAAGTATTACCAGCTAGCTGGGGTCCGGGCTTTCCCACGCAGGGGTCACACCACGGACCCCGACTGTTTCGGTCGTCCCTCTTTTATACTGTTTTTACCCCAAAAATGTTCCCCCTCCTGTTCTCCTGTTCTGCTTTCATGTCAATGTTATCTATATTTTATTGCTAACTAGGACATCTGAACAGGCAACCCCTCCATGCAGACCATCCCGTCTTGCCATATATCAGGAGTCCTTGCAGATAGGCAACCCCTCCATGCAGAGCCACCTGTCCTGCCATTTATCAAGAATTCCTGCACTTTGAGACTAAGTATTGACTAGCTTATTATTACACTCTATATTAACTATTTCGTCCCTACAAAACAGTCTAATAGGAAATGTGAAAAGTGTTGCTGCACTACAGAGGTTTTGTTAGCCACCCTGCACACTTACAAACCAGCCAGACTTTTCTCCTGAACCTTCTAAGCAAAACTTTTCTCCTGAGGAAGTTGCCCCAAAAGCCACTCGCTGTTTGGAGAGACAGAAAGTAAAGCAGTAAGTGGATGGAAGTGTCTCACTCTGGTGGCTCTGAGGACACGCAGCTGGCTCCCTGGCTAGTTGTGCAGCGAGGTGCAAGAGCCTGGTTCCCCCCTGCCGTGCGCCACGAGCTGAAACTCCTGCAGACTCAGTCACATGCAGGAACTCGCTTCATTTTTGAACTTACCAGCAGATTTTTCAGCCAGCTCATCAAGGAACGTGTCACATGGTTTAGGGGTCCAGTTTCGTGTGTGAAGCTTGAAAATCTCTTTTCTAGCCTAGAAACAAAGTGCTTGCATTATAGCTTGAGTCAAAAGGCAGAGGCAGAACCCCTAGTATTAATAGATTAAGGCAAGTGATACTCCCTTTTTAAAGCACCACACACCAGCTCTTCAATCATGCCAAGGCCTTTGCTTAAATTTTGAACCTGCGTATACTCAAGATTTTATACATTTTAAATAATTTATTTTTACTACTACTAAAAAAAAAAAAAACCTCAACAATGCCCAAATGTTTGAAGCACAAAAAAATATATTGATGCCTCAGTGTAATATCCTTCCCTAGACAGCTGAATTAGAGTTTTGTAAAGGTGTGTTACCTTGGGGGCTGAATTTTGAATTTCTCAAAGATTTCCGGATAAAGCAGCGGAAAAATCACCATCTCTTTTAACACTGCAACGTGCTCAGAAAGACCACCCACACCAAACCGGACCTAAAGATCAAGTCAACAGAATAAGTTCACACCTTAAAGAAAGCTGCAGCCTACAGAAGGTTCCATCAGAAACCCTGGAAAAATCCCTCTAACACAACGAGTTAAAATCACTTACGGCCCTGTCCATTTGCATGGCACCGGCATCAGCCAGACTTGCTCTCATGCTTGTTCGAGCCTCGTGAACCCCCTTACAAATCGTCTTTCCAAACGTTAATGGGAAGACACTTGATTGGAATTAAAAAGAAAGTCTCCTCCTAGCTGAAGGGAAAGCTGGGAGACTTTTATTTTTAAGCGTTGGAAAGCAAATGTGTGTAACAAAAGACAGGCATTTCAGAAACATCTGCCTGAAAACATATTTGCTAAACACTTAATACAACAAATGATATTAAAAGATATTAAGTAGCAAAAATGCTTTTTCTGTATTTTTCACTTCATGCTAGAGTGGGTTTCGTTCTAAATAAGCTAAAGAAGCAGGCCAAAAAAAATCCCCACGGCAGCTGGCCATTATTATCATTATTATTATCATTATTATTTATTTCTTTTTCTAATTATTTCTTTTTAATTTTTATTATTTTTGTTCTTCTTTCAGGGGTGTCCCGCAGCCCTCGGTGCGAGTGATGTTGAGGGCAAGAAAGCGTGCGTGTGGGTGCAGGGGAAGAACCACACACCTGGGGGGAAATCCGGGCTCCTTTTATGTCCCTGTTCTTTCTACATTCCTGTGTCGCAGCTTAAGTGTCGTGTGTTCTTTCCCAGCCAGCTCAGGCCCAAAAATCATCCCCAGCGGCCACTGGGGATTATTATTATTATTATTTCTTATTATTATTTCCTCTTATTATTTCCTCTTATTATTATTACTTCTTATTGTTATTATTTCTTCTTCTTCTTTTTATTATTATTATTTTACTTTTTCTATCCACCCCAAATCCCTCCCGGTCCCGCTCTTCCCGCCCGTGTTTCCAGGGTGACAATAAAGGCCGTTGCGCAACCGGCTCCGCTGTGTCCATGGCGACCGCGGGGGGGGGCAACCGCCTCCCGGTGCCGCGCGATTCGCCCCGCCCCGGCATGGAGGGGAGGGACGCACTGCGCATGCGCGCACGCCCCCCTCACCGCGGGAGGACTCCCTCCCTCCCCCGCCCTGCCCGCGGCTACCGAGAGGGCGCTTGCGCAGTGGGCAGGAGCCACAGTCCCCGCCCCCGTGCACGCGCAGTGCCCTTCCGCCATGAGGCGCTGCCGGTGCAGCCACGAGCCGAGAAGCGGCCGCGAAAGATGGCCGAAAAAGGCCGAAAAACGGCCAAAAGTACGAGGATAAGGAAAGCTGACGAGGCCCCCGCTGCGGCATTTTGGCGGAAAAGAACCATCCCGACCTAGTAAAGTTGTGGTGTGTGGGGGCGGGGCGCGGACCCAGGGCCGGGCCGGTGGGAAAAGAAGTACCACCGCTAACGTGGGGGCGAGGGAGTGCTTGTGTCTGCAGAGATGGAAGCCGCGGTGTCGGGGGAAGTTTTGATACATTCCCAAGAGCGAGATTAAAACACAAATGGGTCAAATGTGAAAAAAGGTTGTAAGTTTTATTCTCATACATGCAATAGGCCAGGGCGAAAAAGAAGGGAAAAGGAAGGAAAAGAGAAGCAAGCGGGAGAGATGCAGCAGGATTGTAGTTGCCACCATCCCAGTGCGGCTGAGTGTCACTGGCGGCGCCTGGGTGCGGGCACAGGTGCCTGGGTGCAGGCGCTGTCCCGCAGCCCTCGGTGCAAGGGATGTTGAGGGCCAGAAAGCGTGCGAGTGGGTGCAGGGGATGAACCACACACCTGGAGGGAAATAGCACACAGCGGCGGAGGGGGGAAATCCGTGCTGCTTTTATGTCTCCGTTCTTGCAGAGTCTGCCCCTTTGTGCGTGCTCTGGTGCTCCTCTTCCTCCAGCTCCAGTGCCAGCGCCGCTCCGTAGACGCTGCAGAGCATCATTTGGGCCTGGTGCTGATGGAGATAGAACACCTGGAGCTGATGCCACAGCCCTCCCAGAAGCAGGATCCCAAGGTGAAAAAGTCGTAAATCGTATGGAGATAAGAGATCCCGGTCTTCCCGGAGACAGGATGGGGAGGCCAAGGAGTCGTAAATTGTATGGAGATATCCCAGTCCTTGCAGAGACGGGATGTCAAGTGTCTAGAGATAAGACACGTGGAGCTGATCGGTGGGAGGCCTGGGTCAAGAAGTCCTAAAGGGTAGAGCAACAACGTGGAGCCCAGCACGATGCAGGGCTCAAAGCAGAGCCCCGAGCGGAGCCCGGCCTGTGGGCAGGCAGGCGGCAGCCGTGCCAGGGCGCTGCCTGAGGAGCCCTCCTTGGCAGCCAGCAAGGCCGAGGCCGCACGGTGCTCTCTGCCCCCGGGCTCATCCGTGCCAGGAGGAGCCCAGCACAGCAGCAGCCTTCCTCACGGCGGCCCCCTGGCCCCTGCCACTGCTGTCACCCCCCGGCAAGTACGGAACATTCCAGAGGGGCAGTTATCGCCACGGGAACACCGATGCTCCCCAGGGCTCCGTGGAGCAGTGGCCCCAGCGCTGGCCACGCAGCAGCAAGGCCAGGTGAGCAGCAGGTCTGCGCAGCACCAGGGCCACTCGTGGTGCCCACAGGGTGTGGGGCAGCTGCGGGGCTCCGGGGCAGCCTGCGCGACGCCTCCCAAGGGAGGCCCCAAAGCCCCGCGCCCCCCTCGGCGCTCGCACCGCTGCCCTTGCCCTGTTCTCTGCTCCGCTTGGCACTGGGCTCCCCGCGTCCCTGCCAGAGGGGCTGCCGGGGGAAGGAGGCTGCTGCGGGCAGGCCCGGCACTGCCTGCTGCGGGCCCCACCGCTCGGCACAGAGAGACCCCTGGCACAGAGAGCCCTGCTCTCGGGGCTGCGAATGCCAACGGCTCCTTGGCCCTTGCAGGCCACGGGCCCCTTCACCCTGGCTGCTGCCAGCAAGCGCTGGGCCCACAGACGCCGTCCTGAACCTGGTATGGAAATGTTTCTTTTTTGATTTTTAGAGAAGTGATTTTTGTTGCTTATGTTCTTGTTAATGTTCTTGTTATTGTTAAGGAGATTGTTCTTATTTGTATTCTTGTTGTTCTCTTTCATCTTCTTTTCATGCTTTTGGTTTCAATCTATATTGTGAGGTCACGAGAGGCCCATTGTGAGGTCGTCTATTGTGATGTCATCCATTGTGAGCTCACGGGAGGCTCCTTGTGAAGTCACGAGAGGCCCATTGTGACGTTGGCCGTTGTGAGGTCGGCCGTCGTGAGGTCACGAGAAGGCCGTTGTGAGGCCGGCCATTGTGAAGTGCTTCTATCCTTTACATTAGATATGGAATTTAACTTTCCCAGGTAGTATAATCCTGTATTTCCTCTGTCTGGTCAAATAAAACCTTTAAAAAGGAAGTGTGATAGCATATACAGTGTACAGTGCTATGCTACATCTGCAGCTAAAACTCTACAAAGGAACCGTGATTACATTAACTTTAACATCAGCACTCTAGAAGCAGAGTGACTTTTCCAGAGAAGGTCATCCTCTCTTATAAAAATCCTGCCTCTTTTCCGACCTGTCTTGGGATCCCTCTTTCTATTGATTGCTGAGATCTTATCTGCACGCTAGCGCATTTGCAGTGATAAACTACTCTTGACAAACTAATGCAGAGATTCTTTTCTCCCTTCTCTCCCCATCCTCTTTCTTTATGGATGCAGTCCCCAGACCTGACAGCAGATGAGGACAAAAGCAATGAGGAAGCGGAAGAAGGTGAGTAACAGCAACCCCGAAGGATCTCCAGGATCTCCGTTGAGGCTGGCTTCTAGATGAGGGTCGCACTTGGTCATAGCTCCCAAAGTTTGGAATTCACTGGCCAAAGTCAGCTGAAGCTGTTGTGAGAATAGGTAGTTAAATGAAACGTGGAAGTTTGGCAGGTTTCACTGATTTTCAGTGGTTTCACTTGGAACAAAATTACAGAGCTGAGTAAATTTTTGTTACAATGCAAAAATTGAAAGGGAAGGATATTAAAAGTGAATGCATTATAAGAACCTTCCTATGTAAATAAACACTAGTAAGATCAATTTTATAGCAGTGGAATAAGAACTTCATTCATAACACAAGTATTCCCACAAGCATTCTTCAAGGGTGGTGGAAATTTCATCTTTAGAAAATGTGAAGCTGCACTGAAATGCCACCATATACATCTTACACCATGCTTCCTGAATTGCTTTTTAGTGATTTTTGAATGGACAAACTGTTTACAGACTTACTAGGACTTGGGTATTCACTTCAAAACTTACTGAAAATTGTGACTGGGGATTAAAGAGGCAAACAGACTGCCCGATGCCTCTCATCACATAGGCACAACCAAGCTGTCTGTCCTTTCAGCCTTCGTTCCCAAGTTAAGTTTCTGATCATGGGGGGAAAAAAAATAGTTTGGAAAGCTCAGTTAAGTTACAGCCTATAACATGCACTGTAGAATGCCTCCGTGCGTTTGTCAGTGTGACGTGACTCAGACTTTGATTCCTCATGACCTGTATTTTTTTCTTAAAATCTCCTCACTTTACAAAGAATGTCCTGTATCGTGTAGTTTAATCAGCTGTGAAAGGCAAATGTAGCATGTAAGCATTTTCTTAAGTCGACTTAAAGCCCATTTTAGAATATTCACTGATTAAAAGCCACTTCCAGAGTTACCTTTTTAGGGTTTTGAAGCCTTCTAATTTCTAAACCACATTTCCTGGTGGCTGCTTTCTGTGTATTTGTTGCTGTGCCTGCATTGCACGTCATCTTAAGTAGTCTTGTGCCCGTGGAGGAGCTGCTGTTGAAGCACACAGCAATCCTTATTGCCTCCTTTTGCTGGTAACTTGAGTTCTTAGTTTGGGATGCTGAACACTTTATTTTGTGATCAGGCTAGAAAGTTGCCTTTGTAGCTTCCTGCTTAGGTCCAAATTCCTTTCTTTTCAAAGTAGAGCAGAAAAATTGGATCTTTTGTGTATATGCAGTGCCTTGATAAAGTTTCTATACAGGCACAAAGTACGTGCATGTCAGGTGCTCTGCATATTTGTGACTGATTTTCTTGGTTCTTTTAAGCAGGGAAACTTGATGCATGCTTCCAAGAAGAATGAAGCTGCTGAAAAAGCTTATGCAACTCAGGTGATAGTTTAATTCTGGCTTTAAATTATCTTTAAATTATCTTATATCTCTTAAATTATCTTATACTGCTCACAGAAGTGAGCTAACTACTGGATAATTTCCATGTGTGCATAATTCTCTATTGCCATTGGGGTTACAAGCCAGAGGGATGGATGTGCACAGGTACTCTCCAGGGCTAAATTATTGCATATAAATGAGATACAATTTCTTGAATATATTTATATACATACACACACTCAACTTTGATTTAAATTTCTTCTGCAAGTGCATTTTGCTGCATTTATTGCATGCATGTAACCTGTGTACATTGCATTTCTTTGCCACTTCAGTTGCTCATTGCCATTTCTGTCAATGCCCCGTTACAAATGGGCTGCTAAAGGGTCACTTCAGAAGGTCTACTTTTTATAAATCTGTTTCTACTTGTAGTTTAGTTTATAATGACTTTTTTCTTTCATTGCACTGTTTTATCAAAAATTCAACCTTTAAGTTTTGTTATTTCCATATCCAAAGTTACTGATTTTAATTTAAAGGTCTCCACTGAGAAGTATAAAAAGATATATGTATATATCCTTCAAAGAAAAGTCATAAACCCAACATGGTACTCTTACCCTCTTGTCACTTTGTGTCCTGAAAAAACCTACTGTGTGTGTTTCCCTTGTACTATGCATTGAGAAAAGACACTTGAAACTGCTTTCTGGAGTTATAAACAGGTGAAACATCACTTTCTGCCATTTTATTTCATTTTATAGAATCATCATTGTCAGAAGAAGCTGAGGGTTGTGATGCTGAGGGAGGTGAGGATCCTCGGATATGTCACGAATTCAGGCAGAGGAAAACTGTCGTATGCTACGAAGTTCCTTTGGAAAGTAGGTTATAAGCACTGTAGAGTAATTGATGGGCCAATGGTCTTCAGCCAAAGGCTGAAGGCTTGGTATAAAAACCCAACCAGGGTTGGGTATTTATATAACCTTCACACATCTTAACCCACCAATCCTGGAGCGTCAGCATCCCAGTGACCAATCCTGGATCTCCTCTGCTTCACCAGCAGTTCCTCAGTCCTAGTTTTGCAATCTTCAACAGGTTCCCTTCATGAACCTTTTATCCTATATATTCCCACACCCACAGTCTTATGTGAATTCTATGCCCCTGTCCCCTCGAGGTCCTGCTGTGTTCCTAATGTCCTGCGTTCTTCAGGAAATGATCACGGAGGGTCCTCTTTCACCCCTCCTGGGAAACCTGTGGCCTCTGTTGCTTCCCTGAAATGCCTGTATACCAATGCGCGAAGCATGGGGAATAAGCAGGATGAACTGGAGATCTGTGTGCGGTCCCAGCGTCATGATCTCATCGGAATCACAGAGACGTGGTGGGATAGCTCGCACGACTGGAGCGCTGCCATGGAAGGCTATGTGCTCTTTAGGAAGGACAGGCTGGGAAGGCGAGGTGGTGGAGTTGCTCTTTATGTGAGAGAGCAACTGGAATGCATGGAGCTCAACCTGGGAGTCGAGGATGAGCGAGTTGAGAGCTTGTGGGTAAGGATTAGAGGGCAGGCTAATGTGGGAGACACTGTGGTGGGTGTCTGCTACCGGCCACCTGACCAGGACGAGGAGGTTGATGAGGCCTTCTATAGGCAGCTGGATGTTGCCTCACGGTCACAGGCCCTGGTTCTCATGGGGGACTTCAACTACCCCGACATCAACTGGGAGGACAACACAGCCAGGCATAAGCAGTCCTGGAGGTTCCTGCAGAGCGTCGACGATAACTTTTTGACGCAGGTTGTGGAGGAGCCGACGAGGAGAGGTGGGCTACTGGACCTCGTGCTATCAAATAGGGAGGGCCTAGTAGGAGATGTTAAGGTGGGGGGTAGCCTCGGCTGCAGTGACCATGAGTTGGTGAAGTTCAGGATTCAACGAGGAGGAGGCAGGGCTGTAAGTAGCCTTGCGACGATGGACTTCAGGAGGGCCAACTTTAGCCTCTTCAGAGACCTCCTCGGTAGAATCCCATGGGCTAGTGCTCTAGAAGGCAGGGGGGCCCAAGAGAGCTGGTTAGTTTTCAAGCGGCACTTCCTCCACGCCCAGCAGCAGTGCATCCCTGTGTGTAGGAAGGGAGGCAGAGGGGGCAGGCGACCTGCGTGGATGAGCCGGGAGCTTGTGGCAATGCTCAAGCAGAAGGCAGCGGTATACAGAATGTGGAAAAAAGGACAGGCCCCCTGGGAGAAATACAGGAACGTAGTCAGGGAGTGCAGAGATGCGACAAGGAAAGCTAAGGCACGTCTGGAAGGCAAGCTGGCAAGGGACGTTAAAAATAACAAAAAAAAATTCTTCAAATACATTAACAGCAAAAGGAAGATCAGGGAGAACGTGGGTCCGCTGGAGGACGGGATGGGCACCTTGGTTACAAATAACACAGAAAAAGCAGAGTTGCTCAATGCCTTCTTTGCTTCGGTGTTTACCAAGGGCAGCCCTTTAGAGCCCCAGGCCCTAGAGGCAAGAGAAGAAGCGGGTGGAGAGGAAGACTTGCCCTGGGTAGAGGAAGATTGGGTCAGAGAGCACCTAAGGAACCTCGATACCCACAAATCCATGGGCCCTGATGGGATGCACCCCAGAGTGCTGCGGGAGCTGGCAGATGCCATAGCTAAGCCGCTCTCCATCATCTTTGAAAGATCCTGGAGAACGGGGGAGGTGCCGGAAGACTGGAAGAAGGCCAATGTCACGCCAGTCTTCAAAAAAGGCAAGAAGGAGGACCCAGGCAACTACAGGCCAGTCAGCCTCACCTCCGTCCCCGGAAAAGTGATGGAACGGCTCATACTGGCCGTTGTCTCCAGGCACATGGAGGACAAGAAGGTGCTCAAGAGTAGTCAGCATGGATTCACCAAGGGAAAATCTTGCCTGACTAACCTGATAGCCTTCTATGATGAAATGACCGGCTGGATAGACGAGGGGAGAGCGGTGGATGTCGTCTATCTCGACTTCACCAAGGCTTTTGACACCGTCCCTCACAACATCCTCCTGGGCAAGCTCCGGAAGTGTGGGATAGATGAGTGGACAGTGAGGTGGATTAGGAACTGGCTGGATGGCAGGGCCCAGAGAGTGGTGATCAGCGGTGCAGAGTCTAGTTGGAGGCCTGTGGCTAGTGGGGTCCCCCAGGGGTCAGTCCTTGGTCCAGTCCTGTTCAATTTATTCATCAATGACCTGGATGAAGGCACAGAGTGCTCCCTCAGCAAGTTTGCTGATGATACCAAACTGGGAGGAGTAGCCGATACCCCAGAGGGCTGTGCTGCCATCCAGAGGGACCTGGACAGACTGGACAACTGGGCGGTGAAAAACCTCATGCAGTTCAACAAGGCCAAGTGCAAGGTCCTGCACCTGGGGAGGAATAACCCCAGACACCAGTACAGGCTGGGGACTGAGCTTGTGGAGAGCAGCTCTGCGGAGAAAGACCTGGGTGTCATGGTGGACGACAAGTTGACCATGAGGCAGCAGTGTGCCCTCGTGGCCAAAAAGGCCAATGGGATCCTGGGCTGCATTAAGAGGAGCATCTCCAGCAGGTCGAGGGAGGTGATCCTGCCCCTCTACTCAGCCCTGGTGAGGCCGCATCTGGAGTACTGTGTCCAGTTCTGGGCTCCACAGTACAAGAGGGATGTGGAGCTGCTGGAGAGAGTCCAGCGCAGGGCCACAAGGATGATCAGGGGCCTGGAACATCTGCCCTATGAGGAGAGGCTGAGGGAGCTGGGCCTGTTCAGCCTGGAGAAGAGAAGGCTGAGAGGGGATCTAATCAGTGTATATAAATACCTCAAGGGAGGGAGTGCAGAGGACGGGGATGGTCTCTTTTCAGTGGTGGCCACTGATAGGACTAGAGGAAATGGCCGGAAACTGAAACATCAAAAATTCCATAGGAACTTAAGGAAAAATTTCTTAACAGTGAGGGTGACAGAGCACTGGAACAGGCTGCCCAGAGAGGTTGTGGAGTCTCCTTCTCTGGAGATCTTCAAAACCCGCTTGGATGCAGTCCTGTGCCACGTGCTTTAGGTGTCCCTGCGTATGCAGGGGGGTTGGACTAGATGATCTCTAGAGGTCCCTTCCAACCCTAAGCATTCTATGATTCTATGATTCTATGATTCATGCCACGCATGTCCTCGGTTCTCTATGTTTCCCTCCCCTGTCCTCTGTATCCCTAATCCCACATGGCCCCTGTGTCCCTGATCCCATCTGTGCCCAATCTCCCATGTGTCCCTCATCCCCCAGGTGTCCACCCAATATCCCGTGGCCCCCAATGCCTTGTCCCCCCCCGCGTCCCTGCACTGTCCCCGACCAAGGTGACGCACCTGCAGCACAAGGAGGCAGCGCAGACAGCCCGGCCACTCGGCACGGCGGGTGCCCAGCAGCAGCCGCCGCAGGAAACAAGGCAACAGGGGGCTGTGCCCCCCTGTGCACCCACCACCACCACCTCCACCGCCTGGAGCACCTCTGTCCTGCGCTGGCAGCTCTGGGGCAACGAGGGCACCACTCAGGACACGCAGGGGACGCTCGGGCTCCCCTTTGGGCCCAGAGCAGGGTCACGGGGGAACCCAGCGGTTCTCATGTTGGGTTGGGAGTGGGCACCCAAAGTGGCTCCCACTGTGTGCGGGGGGGTACCAGGTTGGGGGGGACCCACTGGGGATCCCATGGAGCGTTGGGGCATGTTGGGGTGGGTGGGGTCACCCAATGGGGTCATGGGAACCATGGGCACCCAAAACATGGCACAGGGGGGACATGGGGACCACGAGCACCCCAACGATGACATGGAGGGGATATGGGCAACATGGGCACCCCAGGCTTGGCACAGAGGAGACATGGAAACTACTGAGGGTGACTGGAGTAATCCTGGGGACCCAGCGGTGACACTCACTGGTGCTGGATGCGGGTGAGGACGTCCGAGAGCTCGGCCTGCAGCTTGACAGCAGCCACCAGCGGCTTCTTCTGCTCCTGCAGCAGGTCCCCAACAAGCTGGGGACAGACAGGGGTGGTTGTGCAGAGGGGTCAGCACGTGCCCGGCAGGGTCCCCGTGTCCCCCCGCTCCCAGCAGGACCCGGGGCTGCCCCCACACTCACCTGGCCCTGCCGCTCGGCCGTCTCTACCACAACGATGCTCTCGGGAAGGGCTGTCTCACACCCAGAGCTGCTTGAGCTGCTCAGGGAGCACCTGGCGGGAGCCCTGTGGGGACCCCAACACGCTCAGCACCTGCGGGGGCACCCAGGGGGACGAGGACAACCAGGAAGCCAGTGCTGGTGGCCCCCAGAGTGTCCCCACACTGTGCCCACACTAGTGTCACCACCCCACGGACCACCATAGTGCCCATGGCAGGGATGGGGGAAACTCTGCCTGTCCCTATCTTATCACTGCCCCAATGCCCCCAACCCTGCTGTGACGTCCTGCATCCCTGGGGCGTCCCCTTCCCCTGGCAGGCCCCTCAATGTCCTATGTGTCCTTAATATGCCGTGTCCCTTATGCATCATATGCCCACCCAGTGCTCCATATGCCCCCTGATGTCCTCTGTGACCCTTCAGTGGTGTGCTCTGATACTCCATGTGTCTCCAGTGCCCCATGTCTCCCCAAAGACTTCTTTGCACTCAATGCCCTGCGTGTTCCCTGATCTCCTCCACCTCCTCCCATTCCGCATGTTTCTCCAGTGTCCTGTGTGTCCTTTATGCCTCAAATTCCCCCTCTTTCCTGTGTGCCCCTAATGTGCTCTGTGCCTCATGTCCATATGTCCTTAATTTTCTGTGTCCCCTGATGTCCTGGTCCTGACAATGTGTCCCTGCATGTCCTGTGTCCCCCAATGTCCTGTAATCTCCATTTCCTTCTGCATCCCCCAATGCCCTGCGTGTTCCCAGATCTCCTGTAACCCCTCTGATTCCCCATGTTTCTCCAATGCCCCATGTGTCCCCAAAGTCTTGTGTGCCTTCTATGCCCTTGTCCCCTCGAGGTCCTGCTGTATTCCTAATGTCCTGCGTTCTTCATGCCACGCATGTCCTCAGTTCTCTATGTTTCCCTCCCCTGTCCTCTGTATCCCTAATCCCACATGCCCCCTGTGTCCCTGATCCCATCTGTGCCCAATCTCCCATGTGTCCCTCATCCCCCAGGTGTCCACCCAATACCCCGTGGCCCCCAATGCCTTGTGTCCCCCCGCGTCCCTGCACTGTCCCCGACCAAGGTGACGCACCTGCAGCACGAGGAGGCAGCGCAGACAGCCCGGCCACTCAGCACGGCGGGTGCCCAGCAGCAGCCGCCGCAGGAAACAAGGCAACAGGGGGCTGTGCCCCCCTGTGCACCCACCACCACCACCTCCACCGCCTGGAGCACCTCTGTCCTGCGCTGGCAGCTCTGGGGCAACGAGGGCACCACTCAGGACACGCAGGGGACGCTCGGGATCCCCTTTGGGCCCAGAGCAGGGTCACAGGGAGCACCTGGCGGGAGCCCTGTGGGGGCCCCAACACGCTCAGCATCCGCAAGGGCACCCAAGGGGACAAGGATAACTGAGAAGCAAGTGCTGGTGGCTCCCAGGGTGTCCCCACACTGTGCCCACACTGGTGTCACCACCCCACGGACGACCATAGTGCCCATGGCTGGGACAGGGGAAACTCGGGCTGTCCCTGTCTTGTCACAGACCCACTGCCCCGATCCCTGCTGTGACGTCCTGCATCCCTGGCGTGTCCCCTTCCCCGGCAAGTCACTGAATGTCCTGCGTATCTCTAACTTGCCATGTCTCCTTGATGCACCATATGTCCACCCAATGCTTCATATGTCCCCCGATGTTCTCTGTGACCCCCCAATGTCCCACATGTCCCTGATACTCCATGTGTCCCCAGTGCCCCATGTCTCCCCTATCTCCCATGTGTCCCTAATGCCCTGTGTCCCTAATGCTCCACATGTCCCTCATGCTCTGGCTGTCCCCTGTTGTCCTGTGTCCCCCTGATTCCCCATGTGTCTGCCCATGCCCTGGGTGTCCCCAATGTGCTATGTACCTGGTGGCAAACGTGTTCCCAAGCTCTGTGTGGCCCCAAATATCCTGTGAACCCTTGATGTTCTGTCCCCCTGATGGCCCATGTGCCCCACATCATCCTTGTGCACCCAGCGTCTCAATGTGTTCCTTACGACCCAAATTCTCCCAATTCCCTATGTATCCCTAATATGCTCTGTGCCTCATGTCCTCCATATCCCCAATGCTCTGTACATCCCATCATGGCCTCTGTCCTGACAATGCTCCATGTGTCCACACATGTCTTGTGTCCTCTTATGTCCCGTACTCTCCATTAGCTCTTGTGTCTCTCAATGCCCTGCATGTTCCCAGATCTCCTATGTCTCCTCCTGTTCCCCATGCTTCTCCAATGCCCCATGTGTCCCCAAAGGCTTGTGTGCCTTCCATGCCCCTGTCCCATCAAGGTCCTGCTGTATTCCCAATGTCCTGTGTTCTTCATGCCACGCATGTCCTCGGTTCTCTATGTTTCCCTCCCCTGCCCTCTGTATCCCTAATCCCACATGCCGCCTGTGTCCCTGATCCCATCTGTGCCCAATCTCCCATGTGTCCCTCATCCCTCAGGTGTCCACCCAATATCCCGTGGCCCCCAATGCCTTGTCCCCCCCCGCGTCCCTGCACTGTCCCCGACCAAGGTGACGCACCTGCAGCACGAGGAGGCAGCGCAGACAGCCTGGCCACTCGGCACGGCGGGTGCCCAGCAGCAGCCGCCGCAGGAAACAAGGCAACAGGGGGCTGTGCCCCCCTGTGCACCCACCACCACCACCTCCACCGCCTGGAGCACCTCTGTCCTGCGCTGGCAGCTCTGGGGCAACGAGGGCACCACTCAGGACACGCAGGGGCCTGAGATGACATCTGTCCTGAGATGCAAAATCCACCCAACCCCACAGATCCCTTCTTGCTTCCTCGACAGTGACCCCCAAGCCCTCTTGGGAACCCAGTTTCCTCCCTTTCTCCTGCACTCCAAAATCCCTCATCCACTCGGGGACCCCAAATCCCACTTTAGGGGCCCCAAATTTCTCCTGCAACCCCAATGTCCCCACACCTCAGGAGCCAAGGACCCTAACTCAACCCATATCCCCCCCTCTACCCCAAACCCCAGCCTCGGTTGCCTGGCACCCTCCACCCCAGCTTGCCCCTTACCTGGCTGATGTCAGCTCCTCTTGGCTGCTTTTCACTTGGGTCCTCAACTTTTTGGGGATTCCTCCAGAATCCATGAGCTTTTTATGGTCCTCCTCCTGCAGCATGTGCAGGGAAAGGTCATTGCGGGGGGTTAGGGCAGTCAGTTGGGGCACCCCAATATGGGGGGGAAATTACACATCCCCATTTGGGGAGAAAAAGGAGCTGGGGGCACCCAAACCTGGGGTGGTGAGTCCAGAATACCCCAATATTATGGGTGAAATTCTCTAGGGCACCCCAATATTGTTTGTTTGTTTGTTTTGAGGGAGAAATATTGTGTAAGGTCTCAAAAAACTAGGAGCGACTCCAATATGTGGGGGGGGGGGAATTTGGGGCACCCACATACTTGGCAAAAGGGTCAGGGCACCCCAACTTTTGAGTGAAGGGAGCTGGGAGCATCCCCAATACTGGGGGATTCCAGGGGACCCCAATACTGGCAGACAGGGGTGCTTTGGGCACCCCAATGTTGGGGGGATCTGGGGCACCCCAGTATTTTGGGTGAAAGGAGCTGTGGGCACCTGCACTACAGGGAGGGGTCTGGGCGATGTCGGGGGCACCTCAGTATTGGCCGTGCAAGTAGCTGGGGCCCAACAATACCTGGGCTGAAGGGAGTCTGGGGCACCCCCAATACTGGGGAGGGCTCTGGGACACCCCAATATCCAGTGTAAATGGAGCAGGGGGCAGATCCATATTAGGAGGAGCCTGGCAGAAGTTGGGGACACCGTAACACTAGGGGTGTACAGAGTGGGGGGGATCACCAATGCTGGGGGGGTCTGTGGCACCCCACAACTGAGGGGAAAGGGACCTGGGGGCACCCTCCAAACTGGAGGGCTCTGCGGTAACCCAGGAAAGGGGTGAAAAGAGTTGAGGGAACCACCAGGACTGGGGGGGTCTGGCAACAATATTGGGGTCTCTGGGGACTCCTAATATTAGGGATGAAGGTTTCTGGTGGCATTCCATTACAGAGGTGGCCCAGGGTAGCCCAAAATTGTGGACGAAGGGATTTGGGAGCAACCCAAACCCGAGTGGGAAGTGGGGCAATTCCCTCCCATATCAGGAGATGGAACCTGGGGAACTCCATTATGGGAGGGTCTCACCCTTCTATTGGGTTAAAGGGAGCTGGGGGAACCCCGATACTGGGGGAGTCTGAGCTACCCCAATATGGGAGGAAGGCATTAGAGGGCAGCCCAACACTTAGAAGATCCTGGGGCACCCCAGTACTGGGGGGAGGCAGATGGGAGGCACCTCAATAGTGAGGGGAGTCTGGGGTACCCCAGAATGTTGGATAAAGGGGAACCTCATATTGGGGGGGAGATGAGCATCCCAATATCCATATTAAAAGGTGCTGGGGGTCCTAGGGCACCCAATATTAGATGTGAAGGGATTGGGGCACCTCAGTATTGGGGGTGAAGGGATTTGGGGTCACTGCAATCCTGGGGAGGAACTGGGACACCCCAATATTGGCTGAAAATGTAGCTTGGGGCACCCCAATCCTGGGCAGGGTCTGGGAAAGGTTGGGGGGAACTAAATACTGTGGGGGTGAAGGGAGGTGGATTCACCCCAATACCAGGGGTGTCTCGGAGAGGTTGGGGACACCTCAATATTGGGAGTAGAGGGAGCTGGGGGGTGTTTGGGACCATCTGCAGAGCCCCATTTTCCACAGGGAGCCTAGGGGCCCAGGGCCACCCATGGGTGCCTGGGGGGACACCCTACCTCACCCAACACTTTGAAGTGTCTCAGCAAGGCCAACAATTTCTGCTTGATGTTGGGCTGCTGTTGCAGAGATGGGGTAGGTCAGGGCAGAGGCAGGGGCACCCTGGGGACCCAGCACCGCTGGGGACATCCTGAGGACAACTCTAGGACCTGGCACCCTGGCACGTGGGGGAGCATCCTGGGTACTGCCCCCAGCTCCTCCTGCGGCACCCACAACACCCAAGGCTGCAGCAGGACCCCGGGGCACCCTGTCACCTCCACCCTGGAGAGGCACCTGCTCACCTGGGTCCAAGCAGAGCCTGGGAGCGTCCTCCTCCTCCTCTTCTTCACTTTCTGCAGCTCCTCTTTCTTGTAGAAAAGGTCCTGGGGGACAGTGTGACAGGGTGGCACCTTCGGAGGCACCTTTTGGTGCCGTGCAGGCAGTGGGACACCCGTCAAGCACCCACCTGCCGTGCAGAGCATCGTCGCTGCCCTCCTGCTCCAAGTAGATGCTCTCCTCCTCTGAACAGTTGTCCACGTCAGCAGAGTCATCTGGGGGCACCCATGGGTGAGCACCTGGCTGGGCTGCCCACCCTGGGAATGCTCCCGTGCCCCTTTTCGGCGGGTGCTGCCCCTGCTGGGGGAGCTGCCCTGTGCCCTTGGCCGTCCCCATTCCTTGCTCTTCCCCTCTGACTCCAGCGGTGTCAGCAGGGACTCGGGGCACCCGTGGGTGCCTCGGGGTCCTCACCTGGCATCCTGCTCTTGTCCTTGTTGTCCATGCGCCGCTTGACACTTCATCCGAAGCTCGTTGAGGGGCACTGCCACGTTCCGCGCGAGCACCTGCAAACCTTGGGCGCTGGGCACCCAGGAGCTCCACGCTCGCCTCCGGCCTCCCGCATGCACCACAGACCTGGGTGTCTGCGAGCTCGCTGCTCGCTCTGGACACCCGCAGGCACCCGAGGACATCGGGGTGCCCCCCAGCAGGCGCCCACACGCACCCGAGGGCCCACGCCTCCGGGCGCCCGCATGAACCCAAGGGCCCAGGCTTGCAGGTACCGGCCTGCAGGCACATTAGGGACAGGCACCCCCACGCACCCAGGTGTCCCGGCACCCACACACACCCCAGCACCCAGGCACCGGGGCACCTGCCTGAGGGCACCCGAGGGGCGCACGCGCTGGGGCAGCCGGCAGCACCCGCCGGCACGTGGGCACCCAGGGGTGCAGGGCACTCGGGACACACGGCCCCGCAGGGACAATGTGGGCACCCCTGCCCTGAAGGCTGCAGGGGCTTGGGCACCAGCTCTGGGCATCCAGGCTGCACGGGGGAGGCTGCTGTGGGTGAAGGGGCCAGGGAAGGGCGGCTGGAGGGTCCCGGGCGCCTGTGGCAGGAGGGATCGGGGGCTGTTGCGGGGAACGAGGGGCGCTGGGGGCAGGAGCTGTGCGGGTGAAGGGTGCTGGGGTGAGGGCCAGGCGGGGAAGGGTCCTGGGCACCGGAGTCTGTGGGTGAAGGGGGCTGGGGGCAGCTCAAGGGGGAGGGGTCCTGGATGGGGGCTGGGAGGGAAGTGTCCTGGGGGTGGGGGGTCCTGGCAACAGGGCCCTGCGGCTGCTGGGGGAGGATCAGGCTGGGAAAAGGGAACCCAAGGGTCAACGGTCCTGGGGGTGGGGGCACAAGGGGGATGGCTCATAGGGCCTATGGATCAACTGAGCAGATGGGGACCCCCTGGCTGAAGCGTTCAGGGGGTCGGGGCCCTACGGAAGAAGGGTCCGGGGAGCTGGAACCCACGGGGAAAGTGCTTAGGAGGTGGGGGCCCATGGGGGAAGGGGCCGCGAGGTTGGGCTCCACGGGTAAAGGGTTCAGGGAAGCGGGGCCCGTGGATAAAAGGTCCAGGGAAGTGGGGTCCACGGATAAAGGGTCCAGGGAAGCGGGGCCCATGGATAAAGGGTCCAGGGAAGTGGGGTCCACGGATAAAGGGTCTAGGGAAGTGGGGTCCATGGATAAAGGGTCCAGGGAAGGGGGGTCCACGGGCAAAGGGTCCAGGGAAGCGGGGCCCATGGATAAAAGGTCCAGGGAAGTGGGGTCCACGGATAAAGGGTCCAGGGAAGCGGGGCCCATGGATAGAGGGTCCAGGGAAGTGGGGTCCACGGATAAAGGGTCTAGGGAAGCGGGGTCCATGGATAAAGGGTCCAGGGAAGGGGGGTCCACGGGCAAAGTGTTCGGGATGTGGAGGTCCGTGAGCGAAGGGCCCAGGGTAGGGGGACCTACGGATGAAGGACCCAGGGGATGGGGGCCCATGGATGAAGTGTTCAGGGCCTGGGGCCCTATGAATAAAAGGTGGAGGGGCTTGGGGTCTTCGTGTGCTGTATCCACGAGGTGGGGGCCCATGGGGGAAGGGTCCAGAGGTTTGGGCTCTTTGGAAGGGTTCTGGGAACCGGGGCCCAGGGGTGAAGGCTTCAGGAGGCGGGGGTCTACGAATGAAGTGTTCTGGGAACCGGGGCCCAGGGGTGAAGGCTTCAGGAGGCGGGGGTCTACGAATGAAGGGTTCAGGGAACCGGGACCCAGGGGTGACGGGCTCCATAGGTGGGGATCGATGGATAAAGGGACGTGGAGGTGGGAGCCCATGGGGGAAGGGTCCAGGTGATGGGGCCCTATGGGAGAAGTGTGCAGGGGATCGGGGCCCATGGGGAAAGTGCTCAGGAGGTGGGGGGTGATGGGGGAAGGGGCCGGGAGGTGGAGGCCCACGGGTGAAGGGTTCAGGGGAGGGGACCCTTCCGAGGACTGGTGCAGGGAAGAAGGGTCCAGGGACAACGGGTTCGAGAGTTAGGGGTCTACGAACGAAGGGGTCAGGGAACCAGGGACCACGGGTCATGGGTTCAGGGAAACGGGGCCCACAGGGGAAGTATTTGGGAGGTGGGGGCCCACGGGATAAGGGTGCTGATGGGGGGGGACCCTTAGTGATGGGTACGGGAGTTTTGCGCCCGTGAGAATTGGGTCCTGCAGGTTGGGGAATACAAGTTGTGGGCCCTGGGCCCTGGGGTCCATGGGGGATGGTTACTGCGGGCAGGGGCCCACGGGTGAAGGGTCCAGGGCAGCGGGCACTACGGAAGGAGGACCCAGGGATGCAGGACCCATGGGAGAAGGGTTTGACAGTTGGGGGCCCATGGGGAAAGGGGCCGGGAGGTGGGGGTCCAGAAATGAAGGGTCGAGGGGAACAGGGTCTTTGGGTAAAGTATCCTGCAGGTTGGGGCCTTCGGGTGAAGGGTTCAGGGGACGGGACCCTTCCGAGGACGGGTGCAGGGAAGAAGGGTCCAGGGACGACAGGTTCGAGAGTTGGGGGTCTATGAATGAAGGGGTCAGGGAACCAGGGACCACGGGTCATGGGTTCAGGGAAACGGGGCCCACAGGGGAAGTATTTGGGAGGTGGGGGCCCACGGGATAAGGGTGCTGATGGGGGGGGACCCTTAGTGATGGGTACGGGAGTTTTGCGCCCGTGAGAATTGGGTCCTGCAGGTTGGGGAATACAAGTTGTGGGCCCTGGGCCCTGGGGTCCATGGGGGATGGTTACTGCAGGCAGGGGCCCACGGGTGAAGGGTCCAGGGCAGCGGGCACTACGGAAGGAGGACCCAGGGATGCAGGACCCATGGGAGAAGGGTTTGACAGTTGGGGGCCCATGGGGAAAGGGGCCGGGAGGTGGGGGTCCAGAAATGAAGGGTCGAGGGGAACAGGGTCTTTGGGTAAAGTATCCTGCAGGTTGGGGCCTTCGGGTGAAGGGTTCAGGGGACGGGACCCTTCCGAGGACGGGTGCAGGGAAGAAGGGTCCAGGGACGACAGGTTCGAGAGTTGGGGGTCTATGAATGAAGGGGTCAGGGAACCAGGGACCACGGGTCATGGGTTCAGGGAAACGGGGCCCACAGGGGAAGTATTTGGGAGGTGGAGGCCCACGGGGTAAGGGTGCTGATGGGGGGAGACCCTTGGTGATGGGTGCTGTAGTTTTGCACCCATGAGAATTGGGTCCTGCAGGTTGAGGAACACCGGCTGTGGGGTCTGGGATCTGGGGTCCACGGGGGATGGTTACTGGGGGCGGGGGCCCACGGGTGAAGGGTCCAGGGCCGGGGGCACTACGGAAGGAGGACCCAGGGAAGCAGGACCCATGGGAGAAGGGTTTGACAGTTGGGAGCCCATGGGGGAAGGGGCCGGGAGGTGGGGGTCCAGAAATGAAGGGTGCCGGGTACCAGGGCCCACGGGTGATGGGTTGCATAGGTCGATGGGCTCCTGGGAATGGGGGTCCATGTGTGACATGGTCCTGGGGGCGCCGTCCCATGGATGAAGGGTCCCCTGGGCCTAGCCGTGGGACTGAAGGAGCCTGATGTTTAGAGCAGGCGGCTGAGGGAACCTGGGGACTTGTTCCCACGGGTGAATGTTCACTGGGACCTTGGCCTGGGGTGGGGGGTCTTGTGGGTGGGGGTTCTATAACAATACAGACGTGGTCGGAAGTTTTGGGGATGAAGGGGCCTGGGGTTGGGAGCCCGAGGTTGAGGTGCCTGGGTGGGACGTGTCCCTGAGTGGGGGGCCCTGGTGTTGAGGGCCCGAAGGTGACGGGTCCTGCTGGTTGGGACCCAGCAGGGAGGGCTCCTGGTGCTGGTGGCCCCACAGCGAGGGCTCCTCGTGCTGGGACCCCCAGGGTGGCAGGTCCCGGTGGCAGCGCCCCAGGGGCACTGGGTGCCGGGGGCCGCAGGGCGAGGGGCGCCGCGCGCGGGGGCACCTGTGCGGGAGCTCGCGGGGCCGCGGGCCCCGTCTGCAGCTGCAGCTCCGGCACGGGGGGGCGCTGGGCCCCACGGCCCCCTCCAGCTCCTTGGAGCGCAGCACCCGCGGGGAGTCCTGTGCCGGGCTCGGTGTCACCAGGAGGCACCCAGCAGTGCAGGGGGGCAGGGCCCCCTTCCCCCTGGAGCTCCAGCCACTCCATGGAGTTTCCCTCCTGCCCCAGGAGCCCCTGGCAGCTCTCCAGACCCACTGGAACCCCCAGCTGCACCACAGGGCACTTATGGGATCCCCTCCAGACCCATGTCTGCACCCCAGGGCAACCACTGGAGCCCCAGATGCCTTGGGACCCGCCTGCACCCTGGGGCACCCTGGGGACTCCACCAGATCCTTTGGGACCCCCCATGCAGCACAGGGCACCTTTGCCCCCCTGCAGCCCTCTTGTCACCCCCAGGCCTGCACCCTGAGACACCCTTGTTGCCCTCCAGACCCACTGGGACCCCCCAGCAGGTACCCTGGGACTCCCTTGCTCACACAGACCCTTTGGGACTCCCCTGCTGCACCTTGGGGCACCCATGGAACCCCCGGAGACCCATCAGAACCCCCTGCCCGCACCCTGGGGCACCCATGGGACCCCAACAAACCCCTTGGGATTCCCCTCTTGCACCACAGGGCACCTTTGGAACCCTCCCCCACTACAGATGCCTCGTAACCCCCTGCCTGCATCCTGGGCACCCTTGACCTGCCCCCCCTGCCCCACACACACCCACTGGGAGTCACTCTAGCACCCTGGGCACCCTTGGAACCTCCCAGACACACTGAGATCCCCCTGCCTGCATCCCGGGCCACCATTATCCATTGGGATCCCCATCTTGCACCATGGCAACCCCAGGCCCCTTGGAACCCCCATGTTGGACCCTGGGACACTCATGGGATCCCCAGATCCCTTGAAATCCCTGTATCGTAAACTGGGGTACCCACTGGACACTGCTGACCCCTTGGGACACCCCAGCCTACACCCCGAGGCACCCATGGGTCCCACCAGACCCTTTGCGGCTCTCCTGTTGCACCCTGGGGCATCCTTGGGGCTCCCAGACCCCTTGGGTCCATCCTGCCCATGCTCGGGGGTACCACTGGGCGCCTCAAGACCTGTTGGGACCCCCTGTGTGCACCCTGGAGGACCCGTGGTCCCTTCGGACCCTTTGGGACCCCCCCGTTGCACCATAGGGAACCACTGAACCCCTACTCCCTATTCCCTACAGGGAAACCTGTGGCCTCTGTTGCTTCCCTGAAATGCCTGTATACCAATGCGCGAAGCATGGGGAATAAGCAGGATGAACTGGAGATCTGTGTGCGGTCCCAGCGTCATGATCTCATCGGAATCACAGAGACGTGGTGGGATAGCTCGCACGACTGGAGCGCTGCCATGGAAGGCTATGTGCTCTTTAGGAAGGACAGGCTGGGAAGGCGAGGTGGTGGAGTTGCTCTTTATGTGAGAGAGCAACTGGAATGCATGGAGCTCAACCTGGGAGTCGAGGATGAGCGAGTTGAGAGCTTGTGGGTAAGGATTAGAGGGCAGGCTAATGTGGGAGACACTGTGGTGGGTGTCTGCTACCGGCCACCTGACCAGGACGAGGAGGTTGACGAGGCCTTCTATAGGCAGCTGGATGTTGCCTCACGGTCACAGGCCCTGGTTCTCATGGGGGACTTCAACTACCCCGACATCAACTGGGAGGACAACACAGCCAGGCATAAGCAGTCCTGGAGGTTCCTGCAGAGCGTCGACGATAACTTTTTGACGCAGGTTGTGGAGGAGCCGACGAGGAGAGGTGGGCTACTGGACCTCGTGCTATCAAATAGGGAGGGCCTAGTAGGAGATGTTAAGGTGGGGGGTAGCCTCGGCTGCAGTGACCATGAGTTGGTGGAGTTCAGGATTCAACGAGGAGGAGGCAGGGCTGTAAGTAGCCTTGCGACGATGGACTTCAGGAGGGCCAACTTTAGCCTCTTCAGAGACCTCCTGGGTAGAATCCCATGGGCTAGTGCTCTAGAAGGCAGGGGGGCCCAAGAGAGCTGGTTAGTTTTCAAGCGGCACTTCCTCCACGTCCAGCAGCAGTGCATCCCTGTGTGTAGGAAGGGAGGCAGAGGGGGCAGGCGACCTGCGTGGATGAGCCGGGAGCTTGTGGCAATGCTCAAGCAGAAGGCAGCGGTATACAGAATGTGGAAAAAAGGACAGGCCCCCTGGGAGAAATACAGGAACATAGTCAGGGAGTGCAGAGATGCGACAAGGAAAGCTAAGGCACGTCTGGAAGGCAAGCTGGCAAGGGACGTTAAAAATAACAAAAAAAAATTCTTCAAATACATTAACAGCAAAAGGAAGATCAGGGAGAACGTGGGTCCGCTGGAGGACGGGATGGGCACCTTGGTTACAAATAACACAGAAAAAGCAGAGTTGCTCAATGCCTTCTTTGCTTCGGTGTTTACCAAGGGCAGCCCTTTAGAGCCCCAGGCCCTAGAGGCAAGAGAAGAAGCGGGTGGAGAGGAAGACTTGCCCTGGGTAGAGGAAGATTGGGTCAGAGAGCACCTAAGGAACCTCGATACCCACAAATCCATGGGCCCTGATGGGATGCACCCCAGAGTGCTGCGGGAGCTGGCAGATGCCATAGCTAAGCCGCTCTCCATCATCTTTGAAAGATCCTGGAGAACGGGGGAGGTGCCGGAAGACTGGAAGAAGGCCAATGTCACGCCAGTCTTCAAAAAAGGCAAGAAGGAGGACCCAGGCAACTACAGGCCAGTGAGCCTCACCTCCGTCCCCGGAAAAGTGATGGAACGGCTCATACTGGCCGTTGTCTCCAGGCACATGGAGGACAAGAAGGTGCTCAAGAGTAGTCAGCATGGATTCACCAAGGGGAAATCTTGCCTGACTAACCTGATAGCCTTCTATGATGAAATGACTGGCTGGATAGACGAGGGGAGAGCGGTGGATGTCGTCTATCTCGACTTCACCAAGGCTTTTGACACCGTCCCTCACAACATCCTCCTGGGCAAGCTCCGGAAGTGTGGGATAGATGAGTGCACAGTGAGATGGATTAGGAACTGGCTGGATGGCAGGGCCCAGAGAGTGGTGATCAGCGGTGCAGAGTCTAGTTGGAGGCCTGTGGCTAGCGGGGTCCCCCAGGGGTCAGTCCTTGGTCCAGTCCTGTTCAATTTATTCATCAATGACCTGGATGAAGGCACAGAGTGCTCCCTCAGCAAGTTTGCTGATGATACCAAACTGGGAGGAGTAGCCGATACCCCAGAGGGCTGTGCTGCCATCCAGAGGGACCTGGACAGACTGGGCAACTGGGCGGTGAAAAACCTCATGCAATTCAACAAGGCCAAGTGCAAGGTCCTGGACCTGGGGAGGAATAACCCCAGACACCAGTACAGGCTGGGGACCGACCTTGTGGAGAGCAGCTCTGCGGAGAAAGACCTGGGTGTCATGGTGGACTAGGTGTCCCTGCGTATGCAGGGGGGTTGGACTAGATGATCTCTAGAGGTCCCTTCCAACCCTAAGCATTCTATGATTCTATGATACTCCCACCCCAGACCACTTGGGACACCCCTGTTGCACCCTGGGATCTCCCCAGACACATTTAAACCCCCATGTGGTACCCTGGGGCACACACGGGACATCATCCCCCCAACTCCTTGTGACACCCACGTTGCACCCTTGGAATCCCCTTGGGACCCTCCTGCCTGCAGCCTGGGGCACCCCTGGGCCCCTCCAGGCCCCTCAGAATCCCCCTCTTGCACCATCGGGCATCTTGGGAAGCCCCTGGAACCATTTCCCAACCCCTGCCTGCAGCCCAGGGCAGGACCCTTGTGCCCTTTGGACCCCGCAGTGCTCTGGGACCCTCACCAAAAGCCCCGATGATCCATCCCATTGGTACCCCCTCCCACCAGCTCTGCCCTGCGACAGCGATGGGACCCCCCCAGACCTCAAGTGCCAGGGGCCCCTTCGGCACCTTCCCCACAGACCTCTTTGAGCCCCCCAGATACCCTGGTGTCCCCCCCGGGAGAAGGAACCCTTCGGTCCCGGCTCTCCCACCCACGGGACCCCCTTGGGTCTCACCTGGGGCTCGGCAGTGGTGGCGTCAGGGTTCTTGGCCACTCTGCGCACAATGCGCAGCCTCTTCAGGAAGGCTCTGAAGAACCTGGGGAGGATGGGGGGGCAGTCAACAGACAGAGCGGGGGCCCCGAAGCCTGGGCCCATTCCCATAATCCCAGCAGGAGACATGGGGACCCCGGGCAGGGTGCGCACGAGCACACGTGTGTGCTGCAAGCAGGTGTCATGGGCATGTGCACGAGCATCAGCGTGTCTCACACACGGGTGACGTGACGGTGATCACAGGCACCCACGTGTCTCACACACGGGTGGCGTGACCATATGCATGAGAACACATGTCCTGCACACGCAGGATGCGAGTGTGCTGACGAGCACACACGTGTCACAGGAGGCACTGGGGGGAAGGGGCACCCGGGTGTCTGTCACCCAACGCAGGGGGGCACCCGGCCCCAAGGGGGCGGCTCTGGGGGTGCCACGGGGGACGGCAGCACCCAGGGGGGCCCAGCGGGGCCGGCACCCGCGGGGCGGCTCCCGCCGCCGCTCACCTCGGCACGCAGCCGGCCGAGCTCCGCTTCCCCATGGCGGCCGCGCGCAGCTCCCGGGTCCCGCCGCCTGCCGCGCGCTCCCGCACAGCCCAACGGCCGCTGCCCACAACAGCCGGCAACGGCCCCAGCCTCCGGCTGCGAGGCCGCGGGGCCCCGGCCGCCCCTCGCGCCTCGGGCCACCTCCAGCCGCCGCCTCCCGCGGTCCCGAGCGCCTCTGGCCGCACGGGGATCGCGCAGGGATCGGTCGCGCGGGACTCGCGCCGCCCGCAGCCGCCGCCGCCCGCCGCGCGCCTCGCTGCGGCCCCGGGGCCACCGCCGCCTGCAGCCGCTGCTGCCCAACGGCCGCGTCACGCGCTGGCCCCGCCCACGGCACATGCCGCCACGCCCCCAGCCTCCCGCCGCGCGCTCATTGGCTGCTTCTGCCGCTGCCCCGCCCACCTGCCAGCAGCGCTCAGTACCTGCCCCGCCCCCAGGCCCCGCCACCACCTGATTGGCTGCGGATTAATGAATATTCGATAACATCGGTAACATTGGAGCCCAGCGCTGCGGCTGGTGCCAGCGGGGGACGATCCTCTGTGGGCTGGAAATGTCCCCCTGCAGAAGCCTCTGCTCCCGCCACGTAAGAGGACATGACACCTGCCCAGGAGCAGGAAGTTGGTTCGTTTCCTCCTGCTCCACGGGCTCTTCACGGGGAGTTAATCCATGCACCAAATGCCCATGGAGAAGCTCCTGGGATGCAGCGGGGTTCAGTTCCCTCCTCTGTGCTCTGCAAGTTCACAGGAGGTTTCCCCTTGACTAAATTTTATGTCTCTCTGCATAGGAGCTTCCTGTCTAAGCTCGTAATCCATAGGGATGGAGAGAGGGTGGCAGCTGGACACTCACAGACACCTTTGGACTTTTGAAGGGACAGAGTGGTGGTGGGGTTGTGTTTCCATGTGTTTCCTAAGTAAAGCAGGACAAGGCAATGGGCAGCCTTACGCCAGACTTAGCCTCCAGAAAAACATTAAGTTTGTGTCTTTCTTCTGAAGCTGGGGTCAACAGTACACCAATGCACCCAAGGGATTGCAGCATGAAAGGGCCTCTGCTCTGCCTGTGCGCTCTGTGGGCTCCAGGGGAGGAGGTCAGAGTCCCAGCGTGGTCTTTCAGGGACCAAGGGCTGCATTCGGGGTTCATGTCCCTGGGAGCACTGCCATGGGAGGTGCAGAATGGTCTCTGAATTGCATGCCTGGGGCTGTCGCACAGGTGACAGTGCTGATGACAGATGCCCATCCTTGTGGAAGGGAACCTGAGGCTCCAGGAGAGCTCAGGGGAACCCCGGGGGTGCCTAGGGGTGGCAGTGAGTGCAGTCTCACCAAACATGGGGCAGCCCATGGTAGAGTCCCCCAAAGACCATGCAGCAAATGCAGGCATGCCTGGGGAAAGGAGGGCTCGGCAGTCCCTGGAGAAGCAGGGGGGACCCAGGAGGCGCAGGGAAGGAGGACTGGAGAGTGATTCATGCACTCGCAGTGAAACACCACAGGCCGGCGCTAACGCACACCTGAAAACATCTCCTGCTCTTGCAAGAGCCCAGGGGTCACTCTGAGAACCATTCAAAAGCCTGGACACGTGCCAGCCGTGTCAGTCGTGAGCAGCCCTGTTTGGCTAGATCTGCTTCCCACCCCAGCCACCAAGGCCAGTGCGGAGCCAGGAGTCACCCATGGCCTTAGGGCCCCACAGCCCCACTAGTCTTTCCATGGAGATTTTCTGACAACAACCGACAAGGGGAGAAAAACCTTCTGAGGGGTTTATTTGGAGCCGGCGATGGCTGTTTCCACCTAGGGCTTGTGTGGGCACATGGGTGCTATGGGGCACGACGCAGCAGCATCTCTGTAGTCCCCAGGACACAGTGTCTGTCGCTCTGCACCAGCCCCGCTCCAGAGACAAGGCTCGTTATGGGGCTGTAGCAGCAGGGCTGGGCAGGGGGAATGGAGGCAGCTGGGGGCTTGCGTGGCACAAGGGGGCTCGTGCCCTGGTGTGGAGGGGGCTGCTGCTGGGGCTGCCCCTTCCCTCCTTGCTCGGCATCCAGATCCCAGGGCTGAATGCGACGTGGGCTGGAGCAGACTTCATCCTTGTGCCTTTGGCACTTGGAAACAGAGAGGAGCCGGCATCTCCCCATGGAGACATGGCAGAGGGCAAATGCCTGGGGTGACAGTGGGGCACCATGGGCAGAGGGGTCCCAAGGGATTGGGCAGCTCTGGGCACTCCCTCTGCTCCCCCCAGACCCAGCTCACAGGGCAGCTCCCTGGGATGGTGGGTGCAGGTGAGGCGCTGCTTGCTCACCTGGGGAGCAGGGCCTGCAGCCAGAGGAGGAGCCGCTGGTGCCGTGTCCTCAGGCAGTGGTTGCTCCAGAGTGGGGCTGTCACTCACAGGGGGCACCTTCTGGTCAGTCATCTCCCTGTCTGCGAACTGGCTGCGGAGGCTGGGTCTGACCCATGGCAAGGAGATGCTTCCCTCCACCTCCTGGCCTTGCAAAACCTCTTCACCATCTTCCTCTTCCTCATCAGTCTGGCCCATGTGCTCATCCTGCTCTGCTCCCAGGTCCTTCTTCCCACTTCTCACCTGCCACTCCTTCTTGGGAGCATGGACATAGAGCCGCTCCAGCACCTCCCACTTGCACCTTGCGTCTTTGAGGAGCTCCACTTGCGTGACCTTCGGGTTCCTGTTGCCATTCAAATGGCACGGCGACCTGGTTCAGGAACGGCACGGCGACCACCCCCAAGCCGCTCGGACCATCAGCTCGCTGACACCAATGTGGTGGACGGCAAATGGCGTTTATTGATGGCTAACAAGGTGTTATATAGCTTGGTTTACAACGTCACATCCGTCTGCTTACATCATAAACTAAACGCTATTGGCTATTAGGGGCCCTATCTTTCCGTACAGCACGATATCTTCTGGCTGCCGGACCCTAACTATCTGCAACAACTTCCCCCCTCCCTATGCATAACAAAACTAGGTAAAATACAACTATCTTATTCTTACTTATTCTTATTACTATCTTATTCTATTCTTATAGTTATACCAATCTTAAAATTATATATCATAAACTTGACATAAAACATAAGGCACAAAGAAGAAGGCGCGTAGAAGGTAGGGGATGACAGGTAATACCGGGTTGTAGGAACAGGGTGTACCTTGGGATAACTTGGGGGTAATACTGAGTGGATATATTCTTAAAGCAGTTGTCGGTGTTCTACTGACGTGATGTTAACCTTCTCTAGCCGATTCTTGACAAACGGCATGAGCTTATTCAATATACAGGGTCCAAAGATTAGCGTCATCATGATCATTGTGATCGGCCCTATCAAGGTGGATATTAGGGTGGTTAACCACGGCGAACCGGTGAACAAGTTTTTGTACCAGCTGCGTTTGGAACAGGGTTCAATGGGTGCTGGTTGGCAAGGCATGGCACTGAAAACTGGTGGCCCTGTAGTTATTTTTGTACTAATTGCTCGAGATTGTTCGATCTGTTCAAGTACCCATTTAAAGGGCTGGTGTGACTCTACCTGTCCTATAGTGACAAGCTGCAAAATTAAGATAACACAAAGGCATCGCGGCCCCCTCTTGCAGAGGCTGTTTTGTTGTTTTCTGGATTCGGTCGGCGTGGAACTCACAGGCTCGGTCGGGACGCTTGTCACCGGGGCGTACGGGTTACGGGGGCGTCCGATGATCCGGTCCTGTGAACAGAAACTCACAATTTTCATTAGTTTTATTTTGAAGGAGTGGTTTAATAGACTTAAGCAGGCACCACTTGACTCTGCCATCTTTCCTGACAGTGACCTTTGGGTCGATCTTGGCATGGGGGGAGCGCTGCCAGCGAGTCCCCCAGCCAAGGGCAGTTTGCTGCAACATGGCCGGCCTGGTCACATTTAGAACATGTCATTACGTTGGCTATTGCGGCGTGAACAGCCACCTGAATTGGGGTCAGATGCTCTTCCTTTGCAACATGCTTAATCATGTCTGCGATACTTGACCCCGCCGGCAATGATCACAAGATTTCTTTGGTTGCGGAATTGCATTGTTGGTGTAAACATTCCGCTACGACCGGGCTTTTTGCCTCTGTGGGCAGGGACGAGGAGTCGACCGCTGCCTGGAGATGATCTACAAATCGTGTAAAGCTCTCACTTTCACTTTGCTTTATTGCGGACCATTGCCATGGTTTGGCAACAACTCTACAGGCTGTGCGAATGGCTGCATGAGTAGTTGTCATAACCTCATGGGCTCGCAGGCCCTGGGCCTGCGCCTGGGGGGTGATCATTGTTGGATCTGTACCCATTAACCGCTGCAGGCTGGAGCCATGTAATGGATGATCTGCCCCAGTTACTTGGGCTAAATACCTCGTACAGTTGTCTTCCCATTCTTGTCTGAAAACGATCATCCCTGCTCCATCAAAGATCAGCCTACAAGTTTGTTTTATATCGAACAGGAGCATATCGTCCCTCCCGAAGATACCATCTATGAGGGTTGAGACCATGGCAGAATTAATCCCTTTATCCGCAATTGCTTTAACAATCGCTTGTACGTCCTTAGATTTTATCGGCGAGTAGACCCTCTGTCCCCTCTCTGTCACCCGGACCGGGAACGCTAGCGTGGCCGATGGGCCCCAGTCGGCACACGCGATCTTTATTTCCTTCCAGTCCGTGAGAGGGGTTTCTCCCCTTCGCGGCTTTTCTTTAATTCGGAAGGGAATGTTTTGGCTCTTAGTTCTGTTTACCTTCTTTTTCTCCTTCCTTAAGTTTGAATCAGTTGTGAGCCACTCGTCCTGACTAGTGTCTGATCCGGAACCGGAACTCCACTGACTGGTCACTTCCGGGCTCCGGTACCGTTTTGTTGGGCTCCAGCTCCGCCTACTTCCGTCCCGCCTACTTCCGTTCCGGGCGGGCTGTTCCCCCCCTCTTGGCTCGCTCCGCCTTCCACCCGCGGAGGCGCCTTTTGTGAAATGGCCGCTCTGATCGGTCCTCAGCGCCTCGCTCGGGCCTCCCTCACCTGTCCGGTCACCCCCATTGGTTCTCGGCCCCTCGCTCGGGCCTCCCTCACCTGTCCGGTCACCCCCATTGGTTCTCGACCCCTCGCTCGGGCCTCCCTCACCTGTCCGGTCACCCCCATTGGTCCTCAGCGCCTCGCTCGGGCCTCCCTCACCTGTCCGGTCACCCCCATTGGTTCTCGGCCCCTCACTCGGGCTTCCCTCACCTGTCCGGTCACCCCCATTGGTTCTCGGCCCCTCACTCGCGCCGGGGGCACCCTCGCCCCGCCCTTCCCCTTGCGGCTCGGCGCCATTTTGAGGGGCATAGGGTGGTGGCCTGGCCCAGACGTCCCCAAGCTCTGACTTCTTTTCAATGTTCCTAGCTTCCTTGGCTAGCTCGCTCCAAACAGATTTCGGCTGTTTCTGCTCCTCTGTAAGCGGGACGGGGTTCGGGGATGGAGGGGATGTGTCGCTCTCTTGCAGATCTTTAGGGTCAGCAGAATCACCATCATCTGGGGGGTGCAAAGTCTGTGCGGCTGCCCCGACTCCCATTTTCGGGGTGGCCAACAAACAGTCCCTTACTGCTACCCAGGTCTCCTGCTCTTTTCTAGCTTTCTGCAGGGCTTGTACAAGTTTTCCCCAACCCTTAAGGTTTTTCCCACAACCTGAAGACATCATCTCCTCAGCTAACGCCTTAGTACATTTGTCCCACACTTTAGGGACACACTTCAGGGACTTCAGAATATCCACCGGCTGGTCTATAACCTTAATTTTTAAAAGCCTCGCAACAGCGAGAGTAAAATCTTTTGGCTTACAATCAATCCCCCAATGCTTATGTAATTGCGATACGACCTTCACAAGGGCTTCCATCCTCCTTGTTGGTCCGGGAGCGTCCTCCCCACCGGGCTGGTCCACTCGCTCCGGCCGCCGTTCACCCGTCCAGGCGATGATTCCCGGGTTTCGGCACCACTTGTTGCCATTCAAGCGGTGCGGCGACCTGGTTCAGGAACGGCACGGCGACCACCCCCAGGCCGCTCGGGCCATCAGCTCGCTGACACCAATGTGGTGGACGGCAAATGGCGTTTATTGATGGGTAACAAGGTGTTATATAGCTAAGGTTTACAACGTCACATCCGTCTGCTTACATCATAAACTAAACGCTATTGGCTATTAGGGGCCCTATCTTTCTGTACAGCACGGTATCTTCCGGCTGCTGGACCCTAACTATCTGCAACACCCTCCCTTGCCCCTAGGGGCTGGAATCTTAGGGCTACACACACACCTCTGCAATGGGGATGATTTCTGTGCTTGACCTCACTTGGAAACACGACACAAAACTTAAACAATGATACAGGAATATATATTTAAACAATAACAATAAAAAATTATAATAAACACTAACAACAACAACAATAAAAACAATATCAATAACACTAACAAAAATATCAACAATAAGAAATATTACTATAAAAGTCTCCAAAGAAAAATCCAAATAAGATGTTATGGCCGGAGTCCTTGTGCTCAGCACTTCCTGGCAGCAGCCAGGGTGAAGGGGAGATGGTGTGTGGGGAGGAGGAAGGATAAGGGAATCCTCTGGCTGCAAGGACTGTACCTGGCTGCTGCCATAACTGAGCCACTCCATCGGCTCAGGCTGGTTCCCAGAGCTCCCGTTTGTGCATGGAACCTGCAAGAGAGTAAGAGGCATTTGCAGGGCAGGACTGAGAGCCGGCGCTCCCTGCTCCCAGGACCTCTCTTCCTGATTTGGGAAACAGGAAAGCAGGAAGGGGCCAGGCCCAGCCCCAGCTCTCATCATGCTGCCAGAAGCAGTGGCAATACCTGGATGCTGCAGCTGGAGCTCTCCCACTCCATGGGCTCCTCGCAACTGCAGCTGTCCAGGCCTTTGGTTCCCGGAGCCTGGAAGAGAGCAGGAGACCTTGTGGGGACGGTCATGCTGGCAGCGCTGGCTCTGTGTGCGGGGCCTCGTGTCCCCTGCGTGCGCGGGGCAGGCGGTGCACAGAGCCAGGGCGCCAGGCTCAGGCAGCAGCCCCCGAGGCCTTGGCCGCTCCTGGCCCTGGCGCAGCTCTGCCCCAGCACCCAGGCCTGCCAGAGCTCCCTGGCACCTCTGCCACCAGCCCTGCGGCTGCTCTCGCAGAGCCAAGCGCCAGCCATCCCCGCGCAGCCTCTGTCTGCGCACACAGTACCTGCAGTGAGCTCTCCCACTCCATGCCCTCAACTTCTGCGTTAGCCATATTTTTCACTGTCCTGAGTCTGCAACGGAATGGAATTGTTTACATTTGCAGCCATGAGCGCCAAGTGTCGCGCGGTGGCTTTGGGGCCTCCCCTGGGAGGTATCGCGCAGGCTGCCCTGCAGCCCCGCAGCTCCCCTGCATCTCATGGGCACCACGGGTGGCCCCTGGTGCTGCGCGGCCCTGCTGCTCACCTGGCCTTGCTGCTGCGTGGCCAGCACTGGGGCCACTGTGAGGCGCAGCCCTGGGAAGCATCCGTGTTCCCGTGGCGATAACTGCCCCTCCAGGATGTTCCACTGCTGCGTGGGGGGAGGAGGGCAGCGGCAGGGGCCAGGGGGGCCGCCGTGAGGAAGGGTCTGCGTGTGCTGGACTCCCCCTGGCACTGCTGAGCCTGGCGGCAGAGAGCAGTGCGTGGCCTTGGGCTTGCTGGGTGCCAAGGAGGGCTCCTCACGCAGCCCCATGGCGCTGCTGGCGGCTGCCTGCCCAGAGGCCGGACTCCACTTGGGGCTCTGCTTCCACCCCTGCAAGCAGCCTTGAATGCCTTCATCTTTCTTCCCTGCTCCTCTCCTGCCCTTACAGCCCGATGGACTCAAGAAAGTTTTGTTTTCCATGGTGGAGACGTTTTCCTTGGCAGCGCAATGAGCGCAAAGCGTAGTTGTACCCCTGGGCCAGGTGTGCATGTCCTCAGCAGAGCCCTTGTGAGTTGGTGGTGGCCTGGGACCTCTTTTTGCAGCTTCATCCACTTTCTGATTTCCTCTGGTTACATTGCTCCTTTCCTTCTAAATGGCCACAAGCGCATGTATTACCCCAAAGGTATATTTCAAGTCACATAGATATTGGCCCACTTTCCTCCAGGTAACTCCAGAGTCTGTGTGAAAGCAAGAAAATCAGCTTTCTGAGGTGACGTATTTACAGTTCATGGTCCTTGGTTCTTTGTTCTTTGTTCACAACATGGAGCTTTTTGTAGATTTTCCATTCATTTTGGTGCGTTTGCGCCCTGTTGTGGGCCTTCCCCATTCAAAAGTGAGCAGCTTATGACTTTGTTCTTCCCACAGGATACAAAAGAAAGTGTCTTTTAAATCCAAAAGTGTAAGAGAGAGGCTTAACACAATTTTGATGTTAAGAGTATACAGCTTAGGTACAACAAGATATATGTCAAACACTCTTTGAATGATAGCACTTAGATCTCATCCTCTGATCACCTTGCCTTTAATTCCACTCTTCCTGGTGAAATACCACTGGTCACAGGCCTGCAACTAGATTCAGCACCATTGATAACAACTCTTGAAGCTTGGCCATCCAGCCAGTTCTTGATCCACATGGTCTGCACTTAACCACACCAAACTGCCTGAGCTTCCCAGCAACCCTAGAAGGATGTTACAGGAGATGATGGGAACAAGAAGCTTGTTTCATGGGCCAGATTTTACAAACAAGTATTCCTGGCTGTTTTTAAGAATTTCAGTTCATCACTGCAGTGAATAGCAGCTTCTTCAGCACTGTGAAAGTCACCTTCTCCGTATATCCTCGACTGTGCCTAAGGCAAAACGAGGAAGCAGGCAAGACTCTTCCTCTCCATGGCTCAGCATGATTCCAGGCAGCTCGTCTCTCCTGCACCTCCAAACACCGCTTTCCAGAGAGGGGCCGAGTGGAGACCCACATGTGTAAAGCTGCTGACGGACAAGCCAGAGCAAGGCGGGTGCTGAGTGAGGGCAGTGCCTGATCAGAGAATAAACACGTTGCTCACAAGGCCCCTTGCACCCATGTCACGAGGCAGACGAGCCGCAGCTTCTCTGCAAGCAGCCTGCGTGGGGCAAGGGCTTCCCAGCGCCTTTCCTGCCGCCGGGGGCACTGTGCACACCTGGGCTCTGCAGGCGTCATGCGCGCAGGCAAGGGGGCTCCCAGCACTGGCCCTCACAGCCACGGGGCTGAGCTCGCTGCCCAGCCCTCTGCTCGTGCCTCCCTGCAGGGAACACTGCTCTGCTACACACTTCCCCTCCAGCATTCCCAGGGCAGCAGCCAAATGCCTGCCGACAATTCCCCGCGCCACCAGCCCTGCTTGGGAGCCACCCAGAGCCCTCCGCGCACCTCTGGCAGCAGCCCCTTCCCAGCAGCTGCGCTCTGCCTCGCAGGGGCACTGCGGCATGCCAGCAAGCAAGCTTGGCCAGCACCAAGATGCTCCTCTGGGCTCCAGCACTTTGGTGGCAGGGATTGCGCTGCTTCCTTTTGGGGGGTTTTCCTCTGTGCGAGGGGGATCTCCTACTCCATCTGCTCTTGAATTTCTTGTCCTTATCCAAGGGCTAAGAATTCACCTCCGTTAGCAAGTGAGCATTGTAGCCTAGTGCTGGGCAGAGCTGCGGCAGCTGCAGGTCACTGCTGCTGCTGAGGGCACATTTGTGCCTGCTCTGCCCTCTGCAGCCCTAGGAAGCCGTGGCAGGGGCAGCAGTGCAGGAGCCGCACCAAGGCTGCTCTCAGCCACAGCACATGGCGCCTGCAAGGTGCGTGGCAGGACAAGAGAAGGAGCCCAGCATCACCGTGGGGTCCCAGGCCACCACCAACTCACAAGGGCTCTGCTGAGGACATGCACACCTGGCCCCAGGGCACAACTGCACTTTGCACTCATTGCGCTACCAAGGAACATGTCTGCACCATGGAAAACAAAACTTTCTCGAGTCCATTGGGCTGTAAGGGCAGCAGGGGAGCAGGGAAGAAAGATGAAGGCGTTCAAGGCTGCTTGCATGGGTCGCAGCAGAGCCCCATGTGCAGCCCGGCCTCTGGGCAGGCAGCCACCAGCAGCGCCATGGGGCTGCGTGAGGAGCCCTCCTTGGCACCCAGCAAGCCCAAGGCCACGCACTGCTCTCTGCCGCCAGGCTCAGCAGTGCCAGGGGGAGTCCAGCATACGCAGACCCTTCCTCACAGTGGCCCCCCTGGCCCCTGCCGCTGCCCTCCTCTCCCCACGGAGCAGTGGAACATCCCAGAGGGGCAGTTATCGCCACGGGAACACGGATGCTTTCCAGGGCTGCGCCTCACAGTGGCCCCAGTGCTGGCCATGCAGCAGCAAGGCCAGGTGAGCAGCAGGGCCGCGCAGCACCAGGGGCCACCCGTGGTGCCCATGAGATGCAGGGGAGCTGCGGGGCTGCAGGGCAGCCTGCGCGATGCCTCCCAGGGGAGGCCCCAAAGCCACCGCGCGACACTTGACGCTCACACCTCTCACATTGCCCTTTTCTCTCCTCCACTTGGCACTGGGCTCCCCGCCTTCCAAAGGGGCTGCCAGGGGCAAGGAGGCTGCTGCGAGCAGGCCCAGCACCGGCTGCTCTGTGCCCCATTGCTCCCATGCACGGAGATGCCAAGAGGCTCCAGGGACACAGATCCCTGCTCTCAGCGCTGCAAATGCCAATGACTCCTTTTCTCTTGCAGTCACTGGAGACTAAAGAAAAATGGATAATTTTGGAGTGGAGGATATGGATTGGGAGAGCTCTGTGCAGGTACTGTGGAGCAGGCAGAGGCTGCGCGGGGACGGCTGGCGCTTGGCTCTGCGAGAGCAGCCGCAGGGCTGGTGGCAGAGGTGGCAGGGAGCTCTGGCAGGCCTGGGTGCTGGGGCAGAGCTGCACCAGGGCCAGGAGTGGCCAAGGCCTCGGGGGCTGCTGCCTGAGCCTGGCGCCCTGGCTCTGTGCACCGCCTGCTCCGCGCACGCAGGGGACACGAGGCCCCGTGCACAGAGCCAGCGCTGCCACCATGACCATCCCCACAAGCTCTCCTGCTCTCTTCCAGACTCCCGACATCCAAGGCCTCGATGGCTGCAACAATGAGGAGCCCATGGAGTGGGAAAGCTCCTTTTGTGGCATCCGGGTATTGCCCTTGCAGCTGTCTGCACAGGCAGAGCTGGGGCTGGTCCCAGCCCCTTCCCACTTTCCTGCTTCCTGCTGCAGGAAGAGGGGTGCTGGGGCCAGGGACCTCCTGCTCCGTGACCTGCCCTCCCTCTCTATTGCAGGCTCCACGCGTGAATGGGGGGCCTTCAGGGGACCATCCTGAGCCAATGGAGTGGCTCAGTTATGGCAGCAGCCAGGTACAGTCCTTGCAGCCACTGGATTCCCTTATCCTTCCTCTTCCCCACGCACCGTCCCCACCAAGATCTCCCGCTCTCTTCCAGATGATGGGGAGCAGTGGCCTGGTTGGCTGCAGCACGGAGGAGCCCATGGAGTGGGAGAGCTCCGGCTGCAGCCCCCAGGTATGGCCCCTGCTGCCGGCTGCACGGGCAGAGCTGGGGCTGTGCCCGGCCCCTTGGCGCTGCTCCGCGCTGCCTTTGGGGAGCAGCCGCGCGGGAGCCTGGCCCAGGTGTGCGGGCGCTCTGGCGGGCCGCGGCGCCGGGGCAGAGCTGCACAGGGCGCAGGAGCGCCCAAGGCCTGGGCACCTGCTGCCTCAGCCCCTCTGCCGGCCTCTGGGCTGCGCTGGCCACGCCAAGCCTCTGCCAGGGCACCAATGACGGCAGCGCTGCTGCCAAAGAGCCCGCGCAGCCGCCAAGGAGCCTCTGCTCCACGGGAGCCCCCGAGCCGCTCCTCGGCCCTGCTCACGCCTCCTTTTCCCTTGCAGACCAAGATCCCCTTCACCCTGGCTGCTGCCAGGACGTGCTGGGCCCACGGATGCCAGCAATGACCTCTTATGTGGATTTTTCTTTGGAGACTTTTATAGTAATATTTGTTATTGTTGATATTGTTGATATTATTGTTGTTAGTGTTATTGATATTGTTTTATTGTTGTTGTTGTTAGTGTTTATTATATTGTTTTTTTATTGTTATTGTTTAAATATATATTCCTGTATCATTGTTTAAGTTTTGTGTTGTGTTTCCAAGTGAGGTCAAGCACAGAACTCATCCCCATTGCAGAGGTGTGTGTGTAGCCCTAAGATTCCAGCCCCTAGGGGCAAGGGAGGGTGTTGCAGATACTTAGGGTCCGGCAGCCGGAAGATATCGTGCTGTACGGAAAGATAGGGCCCCTAATAGCCAATAGTGTTTAGTTTATGATGTAAGCAGAGGGATGTGATGTTGTAAACCTTAGCTATATAACACCTTGTTACCCATCAATAAACGCCATTTGCCGTCCACCACATTGGTGTCAGCGAGCTGATGGCCCGAGCGGCCTGGGGGTGGTCGCCGTGCCGTTCCTGAACCAGGTCGCCGCGCCGCTTGAACAGCAATAAGTGGTGCCAAAACCCGGGAATCATCGGCTGGACGGGTGAACGGCGGCCGGAGCGGCTGGACCAGCCCGGTGGGGAGGACGCTCCCGGACGAACAAGGAGGATGGAAGCCCTTGTGAAGGTCGTATCGCAATTACATAAATATTGGGGGATTGATTGCAAGCCAAAAGATTTTACTCTCGCTGTTGCGAGGCTTTTGAAAATTAAGGTTATAGACCAGCTGGTGGATATTCTGAAGTCCCTGAAGTGTGTCCCTAAAGTGTGGGACAAATGTACTAAGGCGTTAGCTGAGGAGATGATGTCTTCAGGTTGTGGGAAAAACCTTAAGGGTTGGGGAAAAGCTGTACAAGCCTTGCAGAAAGCTAGAAAAGAGCAGGAGACCTGGGTGGCAGTAAGGGACTGTTTGTTAGCCACCCCGAAAATGGGAGTCGGGGCAGCCGCACAGACTTTGCACCCCCCAGATGATGGTGATTCTGCTGACCCTAAAGATCTGCAAGAGAGCGACACATCCCCTCCATCCCCGAACCCCGTCCCGCTTACAGAGGAGCAGAAACAGCCGAAATCTGTTTGGAGCGAGCTAGCCGAGGAAGCTAGGAACATTGAAAAGAAGTCAGAGCATGGGGACGTCTGGGCCAGGCCACCACCCTATGCCCCTCAAAATGGCGCCGAGCCGCAAGGGGAAGGGCCGGGCGAGGGTGCCCCCGGCGCGAGTGAGGGGCCGAGAACCAATGGGGGTGACCGGACAGGTGAGGGAGGCCCGAGCGAGGCGGTGAGGACCAATGGGGGTGACCGGACAGGTGAGGGAGGCCCAAGCGAGGGGCCCAGAACCAATGGGGGTGACCGGACAGGTGAGGGAGGCCCGAGCGAGGCGCTGAGGACCGATCAGAGCGGCCATTTCACAAAAGGCGCCTCCGCGGGTGGAAGGCGGGGCGAGACAAGAGGGGGGAACAGCCCGCCCGGAACGGAAGTAGGCGGGACGGAAGTAGGCGGAGCCGGAGCCCAACGACAAAGTACCGGAGCCCGGAAGTGACCAGTCAGTCGAGTTCCGACTCCGGATCAGACACTAGTCAGGACGAGCGGCTCACAACTGATTCAAACTTAAGGAAGGAGAAAAAGAAGGTAAACATTCGAATTAAAGAAAAACCGGCCGGGGCAGACATGATTAAACATGTTGCAAAGGAAGAGCATCTGACCCCAATTCAGGTGGCTGTTACCTTCAAAATAAAACTAATGAAAATTGTGAGTTTCTGTTCACAGGACCGGATCATCGGACACCCCCGTAACCCGTACGCCCCGGTGACAAGCGTCCCGCCCGAGCCTGCGAGTTCCACGCTGACCGAATCCAGAAAACAACAAAACAGCCTCCGCAAGAGGGGGCCGCGTTGCCTTTGCGTTATCTTAATTTTGCAGCTTGTCACTATAGGACAGGTAGAGTCACACCAGCCCTTTAAATGGGTACTTGAACAGATCGAACAATCTCGAGCAATTAGTACAAAAGTAACTACAGGGTCACCAATTTTCAGTGCCACGCCTTGCCAACCAGCACCCATTGAACCCTGTTCCAAACGCAGCTGGTACAAAAATTTGTTCACCGGTTCGCTGTGGTTAACCACCCTAATATCCACCTTGATAGGGCCGATCACAATGATCATGATGACGCTAATCTTTGGACCCTGTATATTGAATAAGCTCATGCCGTTTGTCAAGAGTCGGCTAGAGAAGGTTAACATCATGTTAGTGGAACGCCGACAACGGCTTTAAGAATATATCCACTCAGTATTATCCCCAAGTTATCCCAAGATACACCCTATTTCTATACCGCGGTATTACCTGTCATCCCCTACCTTCTACACTTTGTGCCTTATGTTAAGTTTATGATATATAATTTTAAGATTGTTATAAGCTATAAGAATAGAGTAATATAACAATAAGAGTAAGTAATAAGATAAGGTAATAATGACAATAAGTAAGAGTAAGATAATAATAAGAATAAGTGATCACAATAAGATAATAATAAGATAGTAATAAGAATAAGATAATAATGAGAATAAGTAAGGAAAAAGGAAAAGGAAAGGAAACTTAAGGAAAAATTTCTTAACAGTGAGGGTGACAGAGCACTGGAACAGGCTGCCCAGAGAGGTTGTAGAGTCTCCTTCTCTGGAGATCTTCAAAACCCATTTGGACACAGTCCTGTGCCACGTGCTCTAGGTGTCCCTGCGTATGCAGGGGGGTTGGACTAGATGATCTCTAGAGGTCCCTTCCAACCCTAAGCATTCTATGATTCTATGATTCTAAGTAATTAGAAGAAGATAAGAATAAGTAAGAATAAGATAATCATATTTTAGCTAGTTTTGTTATGCATAGGGAGGGGGGAAATGTTGCAGATAGTTAGGGTCTGGCGGCCGGAAGATATCGCGCTGTACAGAAAGGTAGGGCCCCTAATAGCCAGTAGTGTTAGTTTATGATGTAAGCAGACGGATGTGACGTTGTAAACCTTATCTATATAACACCTTGTTACCCATCAATAAACGCCATTTGCCGTCCACCACATTGGTGTCAGTGAGCTGATGGCCCGAGCGGCTTGGGGGTGGTCGCCGTGCCGTCCCTGAACCAGGTCGCCGCGCCGCTTGAACGGCAACAGCAGATTCAGGACCATCATAGGGCAGATCCCTTTTTATTATGGAAATGTTATTCTGGAATCCAGCTGTGGCTTATGGGAGCCCAAGGACTGGTCCTGCCTGTTCTTCCAGGGTACGAGGCAAAACAAGCCTCTCTCTACCAGGTTATGAGAGTTCCTGGGCCATATCTGCAGAATAAAGCATGGAAGGATAGCACGGAAATGAGGAGGCCAACTCTAAATAGAGAAAGTCCTGCTGCCCTCCTGGAATGTGTCTTCAGGAAAGATGAACTGCCATGGGAAGGCTGCCTCTAGACTTTCCTTCAATTCACTCATGTTTAGTTTTGTGTGTTGGAGCTTTGCATGGAACCATGGAAACCTGTGGTGACACTTGTTTGCCATTTCTGTCATATTAGAGAGATTTGAGATCACACTCTAACCATAGGCACGAGAGCTGAGATCTCCTAAACAACACTGGACCCCTGGTCTCACCCCACCTGCTCTTGTCCCGCCGTGACTCTGTATCCCAGAGGTCCTTTGGTGTCAGTGCTGGAAAAGACGCTGCAGAGGGAAACTCTCCTCCCTGCACTGGGCACATCCAAGGGAGCTCAAAGAAGCGGCTCAGTGAATCCCCCCCTCTCTGCTAGTGAAGGGGGAAGCCTGGCTTCCTGCTTTATCATGGTCTGTGTTTAAGTGATAACGAAGAGATTCCTGTGCAGACGTGACAAAAACTAGGTATCCTTATTTTATTATTTATTATTTTAAGATGAATGTAAAAGAGAGAATTAAAAAAGGAAATGGATAAAATACAGCCTTGATGCCAGATATCCTGGTGAGTGAATGAAACAGTTGTTAGCACTGACCTTGTACCCACTGGATGAGTTTCCTCAGTGCCTCCTTCAGCTCCTTGTTCCTCATGCTGTAGATGAGGGGGTTCAAGGCTGGAGGCACCACCGAGTACAGAATGGACACAACCATATCTAGAAGTGGGGAGGAGATGGAGGGGGGCTTCAGGTAGGCAAACAATGCAGTAATGACAAAGAAGGAGACCACAGCCAGGTGTGGGAGGCACATGGAAAAGGCTTTGTGCTGGCCCTGCTCTGAGGGGATCCTCAGCACAGCTCTGAAGATCCACACGTAGGACACCACAATGAAAATGAAACATCCAAAGAATAAACAAATACTAAACACAAGAAGCCCAACTTCTCTGAGGTAGGAGTGTGAGCAGGAGAGCTTGAGGATCTGGGGGATCTCACAGAAGAACTGCTCCACCACATTGCCTTGGCAGAGCGGAATGGAAAATGTGTTCCCAGTGTGCATGAGAGCATGGAGAAAACCACTGACCCAGGCAGCTGCAGCCATTCTGACACAGGCTCTGCTGTCCATGATGGTCCCGTAGTGCAAGGGTTTGGAAATGGCAACGTAGCGGTCATAGGCCATCACAGTGAGGAGATAATACTCTGCTGAGATAAAGAAGACAAAGAAAAATATCTGGGTAGCACAACCCAAGTAGGAAATGTCCCTGCTGTCCCAGAGGGAATTGGCCATGGATTTGGGGACGGTGGTAGAAATGGATCCAAGGTCGAGGAGGGAGAGGTTGAGGAGGAAGAAGTACATGGGGGTGTGGAGGCGGTGGTCGCAGGCTACGGCTGTGATGATGAGGCCGTTGGCCAGGAGGGCAGCCAGGTAGATGGCCAGGAAGAGCAAGAAGTGCAAGAGCTGCAGCTCCCGCGTGTCTGAGAATGGCAGGAGTAGGAACTCGTTGAGGGAGCTGCTGTTGGACATCTGTTCTATTGGGCTCAGGAAAACTGTAGGCAAGAAAAGGCAATAATAGCTTAGAAGAATTTTCTCTGAAATAACTTTCCATTTTTCATAGAAATGCTTCTCGACCCCATCCCAGCTCTCAGTAATTCCTTCTTCTCCCTATCACCTTCAGTCAGCTCCTCAGTCTCTGCTCCACCTGAGTGTTCTGGGAGGAGCCGGAGCCTGAGTTACTCTACACCAATGTGTATAAAGGACTGGTTCTTGATATCTCTCCTTTTTGGAGTTTATGTCACAGGACATCCACCTTTAATATAAAGGGTCGTTTCATATTCCCACACACACTTTCAAGGTGTTCAGGATGCAGCAGGGGGTTTTAGCATTTTGTTTAAGAATTACTTATTTTAGAGCTTTTTAGATTCTGTCACCATATCTCATCAGGTTCTTTGCATTTCTTTATTGGCATGCAAATAAAGACAGATGTCTCTATTTCTGAAAATGTGAACATTAAGCAGACTGGAGAGGGAAATGGGCTCTCTGCTGCTTAGGGAACAGTGTGGAGTGCTGTTGAGTCCATCTGCCTTGTTCCTGAACACAACCCTGGACTCTGTTGAGATCATAGAAGGCTGGTTTCAAAGCAGTCATTTAACTCTGCTCTCCCTCTAAGCTCAAGGTGGATATGTGATGGAGAGAACAGGACACTGCTACTGACATGGCAAAGACTCTGTGCACTGAATCCTGCCCTGGAGGGCAGCTCACAACCCCAGCAGGACAACAGAGACAGTCTCGTGTCCTGACAGTCACAGGGTCTCCTAAAGGGAGAGTCAACCCCTTTGCAGCCCCTCCAATGATGCTGCCCAGCACCCTGGGCACATTGCCCCTCTTCAGACACCTCCATGGCAGGACCTCAGGGTGAGTATCTGAATTTGTAGCTGAAGCCCCAGCTGACTGCCAGGACAAGAGCAGAAAGGAGAGGCAGGGAAAGGAGGAGAAACACTGTGACTGCTGCAAAGGGAGGACAGAGAGACAGAGCAGCACTGTCCCCAGGTTGCACCTCCCAGACAGTGTGGACTTCCAGGGCAGTGGTTCTCAGACCCTGTGCCTTGCAATGGGACATGGGTACATGGCAGGAGAGAGGCAGCTCTGCTGTTCTGGAAATCTGACTGCAGAGGAGGTCAGAAATGCCCTGGAGCCCTTCCCTTTGAGAGCAGAGTGAGACTAAGCACAACGAGAATGAGGAGAACTGCAACGGGGATATTGCTGCTGCCCACAGGTGAAAAGGCAGTTGGAGGAATATTCTGGGGTCCTCGCAGACCTATTGATCCCTCGGAGCAGCACTGCAGAACTCTCCTTCAAGCATCTAAACCTAAAATGCCCCATTCATTTGCTGCCTTGTCAAAGACACAAAACAAAATCCTAGCCTCTGGATATTCCCTTCCCTTTCATAGAAGCTTCCCAAGAGCGTCCTCTTGAAAAGCCCCTTCTAGATATGTTGTGTGGGTGAGGCTGAGCTGTGGGCAGCCCTGACCCCACACAGCAGCCTCTCAGCAGGAGAATGAACCTGCCCAGGGGGGATCTCTCCACCCACCCAGATCTTCTCCCTGCAGCGCCCTGGCAGGCTGAGTGCTGATCCTCACAGAATCACTGCCCCGGGCACACAGCACCCTGGGGCGCATGGACACTGCTCTGAAGAACAGTGCTCTGAACAACCTCTGTGCCCACATTGCCTTCACTGTCCTGCACCAGCTCCAGAAGAAGCAGCCATGATGCCCTGACCTTGGGATGCTGGGACAGGGAATTTCTGTTCTGAAGCATCTCCTCGTATGCAAAGTAGAAGCAGGGAGAACAATCCTCAAAAAAAGAAGTCATCAGTTGGAGGGATGCTGCAGATCCCTCCAGAAACCTCAGTAGCATTACCCTGCAGCCGGTGACTTACCATGTCACAGATTGTTCCCACCATGAGCTCTCCTCTGTCCTCCCACTCCACGCTGCCTTTCACCTCTCTGTCCTCTCTCCTCTGCTGTCCGCAGCAGCAGGCAGTGCCCGCAGCCCTGCTGCTCTTGGCACAGGAGCTGCTCCTGCACTCGGCTGTCTCTGGGCAGTGCTGACAGGCTGCCACAAGCTGCAGCCCAGCTGAATTCATGAATTACTCTGTCCCTTGGGATTCCTCCCTCTGGGATATGTTCCATCAAGTAGAGTAACCTGTTTTCCTTCTCTAAAGACTACAGGGATACAGATTCCAACATTGCAGTTTATTTCATCAGATAATGATTATCTACTAAAGTTAGAAATGTCCCATGGGAAGTCCTAATTCACATCTCTAAACTAGGCAGGACACCCAGACAGGGATAAGAAGGGAGCTTTTTTATACGTGGTGCATATATGATTCAGATGACTTATTCAGATGGCTTATTTGGGCTCCACATGTCTGTTCAGAAGTGCCAGGTTTGGAGAAGGATTCAGCTAACTCATGAACTCCACAAATACATGGCAGGTGGGATTCCTGGTCAGGGCAGGAATTTCCTTGGTCATCTCTAATGACCCTGGATGCCTTCTATCTTACTAGAGGAGCACTCACAATAAAGCTGAGGGACAGGCAGATCCCTACAGCTCAAAAAGCTGATCTATTCCAGTGGAGACCATTTATAGAATCACAGAATGGTTGAGTTTGGAAGGAGCTTTGGGGATGATCTAGTTCAAACCCCTTGATCAAGCAGTGTCACCTACAGCACGTTGCACAGGATCCTGTCCAGGCAGGTCTGGAATATCTGCAGAGAAGGTGACTCCGCAACCTTTCTGGGCAACCTGTGCCAGTGCTCTGTCACCTTCACAGTCCTCAAATTCAGGCAGAACTTCCTGTGCTTCAATTTGTATCTGTTGCCTCTTGTGCCATCACTAGTCACCACTAAAAAGAGTCTGAGCCATCCTCCTGCTCTTGGCATCCTCCCTTCAGGTATTTGCACACCCTGATAAGATCCCCTCTCAGCCTTCCATTCTCCAGGCTAAAAACAGGCTCAGTTCTCTCACCTTCTCCTCATAGGAGAGATGCTCCAGCTCCCTGATCAACTTTAGACATAGATAGACATATGCTGGGCTCTCTCCAGTAGCTTCATGTCCCTCTTGTAGTGGGGAGCCCTGTACTGGACACAGGACTCAAGGGGTGGCCTCCTCAGGACCTAGTAGAGAGGCAGGATGACCTCCCTTGACCTCCTGGCAACAGTCTTCCTACTACACCCCAGAAGACCACTGGCCTTCTTGGCGGCAAGGGGACATTGCTGGCTCATAGGCAAGCTCCAAGGGGGCTTGAGTGAGAGAAGGCCCCTTTCTCTGGTTGCAAGGGACGTTTGGAGATCATCTAGTCAGATGCTGGTCAAGTCAATGTTTGCAAGCACCTGGGAGGCCAGCAGCAGGCACATGGCACTGCTCCTGCTTGGCAGGGGGGTCACATTGTCTGTGCTCCTGACTGGACAGCACCAGGCATTAGCAGGTCCATCCATGTCTGTGCGGGTGACCGTGAGCTCTGCTCTTTGCTGAGTCCCAGGCAGGCCAGCAAGAGGCGCCTGGCTGGGCAGTTCCTTGGGAGGTCCCTGCTGGCAGAGCAGCTGCGAGGCCAGCGCTGGCCCATGGCTGGGGACGGGCTCTGAGGCCGCTCCTGTCCCAGCAGCAGCGCGGCCGGCAGCGGGGTCTGGTGCAGACACGCGGGGAGGTCCCTTGTGTGCGCGGAGCTGCCGGGGCAGCAGCAGGCGCTGCCTGTGAGGCCAGGGGTGTCTCAGCAGCGGGCAGGGACACGGAGGCCATTGCGGGGACGCTGCCGGGAGGCCCCTGCTCTCTGCAGGGCTGGCTCTGTGCTGACGCGTGGGCGTCGGCTGGTGACGTCACTGCTGCCGCAGCCCCTGATAGGCCAGGCCGCGCAGCTGGTTGTGACGTCAGCAGCCCCTTCCTGGAGGGGCGGCTCTGCCGAGGAACCTGGTGTCCCTGCAGCCCGCGGCGGCAGCAGCCCACGCTGGGCTGTGCGCGAGCGAGGTCCCCCTGCCCGAGGAGCTGCTGGGCCAGCAGGAGGCTCACGGCGGGTGCTGGCGCTGAGGTCGCTGCTGCCAGAGCAGTGAGGGGCCAGCAGCAGCGGCGGGGACGAGAGGGTTTGCTGAGGGTGCCCCGTGGAGGGGCTGACACCTGCGGAGCTCTGCAGCCCTGGAGAAAGGCAGCTCCTTAATCAAGAGGAGGGAGATGGAGCACTTAGCACCAGGAATTTGTTCCGCTGTGAGCATGATCTTCTCTGGCGAATGTGGACAAGGAGCAGAGACTTGCGGCCAGCTACCATTGGACCAGGGAGTTCAGCAAGACCTTTTAGGCTGCTAAATGAACCCAGTGCCCAAGTAAGCATGGTGTAACAAGAGCAGTGGCATTAGTAATTGATGATTGCCAGGCTGTTTGTGCTGCAGTAATTCCCCTCCCGGTCTGATGGGTGAGTTAATGTAGACTCGGCTGAATTGCACTCTGAAGATGTGCTAAGCGAAACGATGGGCACTGTCTCCAGCAGCAAGTTCACAGAATCACAGAGTGGTTAACATTGGAAGGGACCTCTAGAGATCATCTAGTCCAACCCCCTGCTCAAGCAGGGACACCTAGAGCACGTGGCACAGGGTGGCATCCAGGCGGGTTTTGAAGATCTCCAGAGAAGGAGACTCCACAACCTCTCTGGGCACCCTGTTCCATGGCTCTGTCACCCTCACAGTAAAGTTCTTCCTCACATGGAGATGGAACTTCCTGTGTTTCAGTTTGCACCCATTACCCTGGCCACCACTAAGAGTTTGGCCCCATCCTCCCTACATTCACCCCTAAGGTACTTACTGTTGATCAGATTTCCTCTCAGTCTTCTCTTCTCCAGACTAAACAGGCCTAACTCGCTTAGTCTTTCCTCATACGATAGATGCTCCAGTCCCTTAATCATCTTGGTTGCTTTATGCTGCACCCTCTCTAGAACCTCCATGTCCCTCTTGTACTGCAGAGCCCAGAACTGCACACAATACTCCAGGTGAGGCCTCACCAGAGTTGAGGAGAGGGGGCAACATCTGCTGGCAACACTCCTCCTGATGCAGGCCAGGATCCCATTGGCCTTCTTGGCCATGAGGGCACACTGCTGGCTGAAGGTTAACTCCTTGTCAACCAGGATTCCCAAATCCCTCTCTGTGGAGCTGCTTTCCAGCAGGTCAACCTCTAATCTATACTGGTGACTGGGGTTATTCCTCCCCAGGTGCAGGACCCCGCACTTGTCCTTGTAATGTGATGCTGGACAATATTTCTAAATGCCTCTGCCTTTGCCTCTGCCTTTTTTTCTCCTCTACATTGCCCTATTAGCCTGGAGATAAGTAACGAGATCCCAGTCTACTCAAGGGGTATCTGCTGGTTTGAGTGCCCTGAGCTATCTGATAGTTTTAGTGAGTATCAGAATGACCCATCCTTGTGCTTGGCAGGTCTGTCCTTAAAGACCTGCTGGCTTTCCTGAGCTCTGATGTCCTTGAGAGCTGCCTCCCCTGGAATCCCCCACCAGTCCCCTGAACAGGCCAGGAAGTCGGTTCTTCTGAAGCCCAGTCTCTATTCTGCTACTGTCCTTCTGCACTCCCCTCAGCATTAGGCACTCAAGATTCTGATAGTCACAGTAGGCAAGGCAGACACTGACTATCCCATCCTTGATCAGTTTGTCCTTGTTTGAAGTGTCCAGATACCAGAAAGCATTGTCCTTATCAGCCCATCTGGCAGCTGTGCAAAAAAGTTCTCCTTAATGTCCTCCAGAAGCCTCCCAGACTGCTTGCAACCTGCAGTTTGCCTTTCCAGCTCGTGATAGGGGGATTAAAGTCCGCTCAACAAGAACCAGGGCCAGTGAGCCACAGACTTCTTTTATACTGCCGAGAAATAGGAGAGCTCCCTCCTGAGATGCTCACCCACAAGCTCTCGCTTCAAACCTTGCCTCTTCCAAGGAAGAGCTCCACACATCCAATCTGCTCCTTCACACAAAAGGCATCCTCCCTCATCTTCCATTGATCAACATTCCAATGATATTTCTGGCCTGTGACAGTTTGCACATCTTCATGTACTCCTGCCTCTACTTCAGACTGCCTACACTTGCACATATTTGGGCTATAGAGCTTCAGCTGTGGCACAGAGAACAGAATGGTCACAGAGAAACCTGCTACCAAGAGGCAAAGACACTGGGTGTGCAATGGCCCAGTTCAGAGCAGAGATGTGCTGTCATATATAGCAGGAACAATGCAATGGTGGAAGCAGCTTCCCACTAAGTAAGTGAATCCAGCAGTGTCTGAGGCCAGGAGGACACAGAGCTGGGCATTGAGAAACAGCAGGAAAGGGGGTTCTGCCTGAGGTGATTCTGTGGCTATACTGGACCTATGACAGATTCTTGCACAAATCTCCAGGAAGAAAAAGGTGTCCCTGACAATGTCCATGGACCTTGACAGCCTGTGATCCAGCCACGCTGAGGTCCTCATTAGCCCAGTCCCTGTTCATATAATATGATGGAGTGAGCAGATGTTGAGGGGAGGAGAGCAAGAAGGGTTTGAGAGAGCAAAGAGTCTCAAGATACCTTGGTGTGATGTGCCTCTCATTTATGCAGCACACATGGATGTAGATGGGATGGACTTTCCCTACAGACAGTGCTGGATTTCATTTGTTTGGGTTCAGGATGGAACCCTAGGATTCTCTGGAGCACTTGCCCAGCAAGTGCTCCAAAGGGGATAGTTTCCCTGCAGGTCCAATCTGCTAGAGACATATGGTTGAGCTGGACAACCCAGGCATCTGACAAGGCTCTTCCAGCACTTTTCAACCCCATCAAATCAAGTGTCTGCACTGAATTACAAGAGCTGCTGGTTAATACTGGAATCTTCCTATGCCTCAGCTTGAGTGAGTGGGGCTCCAGTTGTGTTTGGCACCAGGAGGTCATTTCAGATAGCCAAGACAATTCCCCACGTGATCCTCACCTCATCCTCTAGGATGATGCAGATCTCCCAGTTCCTGCATGAGAGCAAGCAGACACTGACACCACATCTGTGTGTGGCACATCTGCCTTGGACCACATCTGTCTCTTCAGCTGTCACCAGATATCTGTGTGTAAGCGACTGACTCTTCCATCTCCAATGATTATAGTGGGATATTACACAGAGCATACATGGACACCAGTGTGTTGTGCTCACTTTGTTTTTGGCAAGGGGAATCCCACCGATGGCATGTGTGGAATTTACAGGAATAATCTGAATATCACTTCAGACCCAGAGCTGAGGGTCTGCATTCTGTAATGCCCACATTGATTAATCCTAATCAAAACCTGAACAACATCTCAGTGAGATGGCTTTTGTCCCATCTAGGTGTCCCTGTCTGGTTAAGAGATGAAAATCATTCTTCCAGAGTGGGACATTCACAACTTTCATAGCTCCTCATCCTCTGATGAAATAAATTGCAATGTTGGAACCTCTCTGCACTCATGAGAAAAGGAAAACAGATGATTATTTTAGTTTTCTTGAGGGAACATTTCCCAGGAGGAGGGGGCACAAGGGACAGAGAAATTGGTGAGTTCAGCTGTTCCTCTGCTCCTGAGCGGGGCCAGGCTCCTGGGACGGAGGCAGCTCGTGGCAGCCTGGCAGCACTGCCCAGAGACAGCCGAGTGCAGGAGCAGCTCCTGTGCCAAGAGCAGCAGGGCTGCGGGCACTGCCTGCTGCTGTGGACAGCAGAGGAGAGAAGGCAGCGAGAGGGGAACGGCAGGGTGGAGTGGGAGCACAGAGGAGAGCTCCACAGCTCTTGACACGGTGAGTTTGCGCTTACAGCACAATGCTACGGAGCTTCTTGAAGGGGACATAAGAACCCATCACACCCCATGACTGGCAGCATTTTTCTCTTCTTTATCCTGGCTTTTCCAGTGCAGAGGGAGAGGAGCTGCTTGAGAGCAGGGATTCTCTAACATACCACCTACGGGCAGGGCATCCTGCTGCCTTCCCCAACAGAAACAGCAGTGATGTGAAGCTGCGGTGTGCAGACAGGGTGAGAGGTCTGCACTTCAGAGCAGGGTCCCTGCACCCAAAGGTGCTGTGTGCCTGCAGCAGTGACTGTGTTGCCTGTGAAGGTCAGCACTCAGCCTGCCCAGGGAGCTCCCCACAGGACTGAGGGGAGAAGTTCTGGGTGGGAGGATTATCCTCTACCAGGACAGGCTCCTTCTCCTGCTGGGTGGGTGCTGCGGGGGTCAGGTCTGCTCACAGGTCTAGCTGTGAGCACATTTCAGGGGGCACTTTTCAAAAGGAAAGGCAAGGCAGGCATTGAGATGGTGCTTAGAATTTCCTTCCACTTGGTAAGAGGAAAATGGAAACAAAACTGTCAGATTTGGACAAGAGACTGAGACTCATTAAGAGATTCAAGGAGCAGCCAAAGAGTCTGCCAGGGACATCTGAATGTCCCCTCACTCATCCCTTAGTGCATAGACAGCACCAGCTTCTCCTGGGCTGCTGCATCAGGGTCTATCTGAGCTGCTCCTTAGCACCTGCAAACATGGGGGTGCCCCTGGACGGTCCCCTTCTCCTGGGAGGTTTCTGCAGGAAGAACTGGGCTCACTTGTGAGTGTCGTTGTCCTTCATGTGAGTGAGGTGCAAGTACATGACAGTGAGGGGCAAGGCTCAGTGATGAAGCAGGTCCCACGACAAAGTCTTTTTCTCCTGAGAGTGATTGAAATGCCAAAGATTTCTGTTCTATCTAAGAATGCTCCCACACTGAGGAGGCACCTTTGTGTGTTTCTGTGTGCACCATCATATGTATTATATACACACACATTTCTTTATCAACAGACTCCTGCGGTGACCCTTTTGCAGAGAAGACTTGATTTCCGCATATTGAAGAGCCCTGCCATAGAAGGGGAGGCCGTCGACTCCTGCAGATTTTGTGCAGCAAAGCTGCTCCTTCTCTCTGAAGTTTCTGGAATACAGGTGCAGATGGTGAAGTGGCATGAGGACAAGTACTGTCTCTAGACATCTCGACATCTAAAAAGAGGTAAGGTCTTTCCTTGCTTCCATTTGACTGTTCTCTCTCTCGCTGGCTGGAGTCAGATCTGGTGTGACAGATTCAGACACAAATATCTCTGCTGAGAAGGGCAAGGCTGATGGGGACAAATCCTTCACAAAGCTCTTCTCCTGCAGGCACAACTGGTGTGAGTGCTGTATTCAGCTCTCATGCTGGTGAATGGAAAATATTCCCAGTGGGTTTTCCAGGCCAAGTCCCTTCCAAGCAATGCAAGACGCCATTCCTAGGCATCTCCAGAAATACTAACCAAATTGCACCTGCAGCACAGCAGAAACAACTCTTTGGAGCCATGGGAAGCGGGTCCCTGCTGCAGAGAATACAGCCATTTCAATGTGGATCAGCTGAAATGGGGCTGAATTAAGGGAGAGAGGAAATATGAGGGATTTTTGAGAAACTGAAGACAAGTCTGCTCTAAATTTTTGCTTTCTTTCCTTCCTTGGACAAGACTCCCAAAGGAGCTAATGTGCAACAGCAGCTCATTCAATGAGTTCCTCCTCCTGTTGCCTTTTGCAGACACACGAGAGCTGCAGCTGTTGCACTTCTCGCTCTTCCTGGCCATCTACCTGGCTGCCCTCCTGGCCAACGGCCTCATCATCACAGCCATAGCCTGCGACCACCGCCTCCACACCCCCATGTACTTCTTCCTCCTCAACCTCTCCCTCCTTGACCTTGGCTGCATCTCCACCATTCTCCCCAAATCCATGGCCAATTCCCTGAGGAACAACAGGATAATTTCCTACTCAGGATGTGCTACCCAGGTCTTCCTGGTAGCATTCTTGTTTTCAGCAGAGTTTTTTCTCCTCACAGTCATGGCCTATGACCGCTACATTGCCATCTGCAGACCCCTGCACTATGGGACCCTCCTGGGCAGCAGAGCTTGTGTCAGAATGGCAGCAGCTGCCTGGGCCTCTATGCTCTCCTGCACACTGGGAACACATTTTCCCTACCCCTCTGCCAAGGCAATGTGGTGCAGCAGTTCTTCTGTGGGATCCCTCAGATCCTCAAGCTCTCCTGCTCAGATTCCTACCTCAGGCAAGTTGGGCTTTTTGTGTTTAGTATTTGTTTATTCTTTGCATGTTTTGTTTTCATTGTGCTGTCCTACGTGCAGATCTTCAGAGCTGTGCTGAGGATCCCCTCTGAGCAGGGCCAGCACAAAGCCTTTTCCATGTGCATCCCGCACATGGTCGTGGTCTCCCTGTTTCTCAGCAGTTGCACGTTTGCCTACGGGAAGCCCCCAACCATCTCCTTCCCATCTCTGGATCTGGTGGTGGCTGTTCTGTATGCAGTGGTGCCTCCAACGGTCAACCCCCTCATCTACAGCATGAGGAACAAGGATCTGAAGAACGCCCTAATGAAACTGGCTCAGTCAGTGCTAGAAATAAGCTCCCTGTCCTTCCTAACAAGTGGTTCCTGATGCATCTCAGATAGTTTTGTGCTTTGAGCATTCTATCTGTGTTTATAATGATTTTTTACATAAGTTTTTGAATGCATCCTACTTTGCCAGAAGCATGAACCCAATCTGTGTAATTGCCATACCTGCTGTAAATATGTCTGTCCTTGCGTTTCTGTGTCAGTCCTGGCTTTGCTCAAATAAAAGTGGATTTCCTCACTGCAGTACTTGAAGGTTGGCCTCTCCTTCCAAAGTCACATTCTAAAATGTGCTCATGGACTTTTGCCATCAAAGTATCTGTTTTTTTCTCAGGGCTTTCCAGGACCTCCAGCAATGATCTCATAGATGATGTGTTAGGGAAGGAGGGTTGGATTCAGTTCTCACCTGTGGGTTCTCAGAGCTCCTGCAGATGGTGAATGGTCAAGCACTATCTTCCATGTCACAGGGCTGAAGATGGATATGGAGCCTCCAGGAGATCACAGGGCATCTCCAAGGGCACCATGTTCCTAGCAGTGAATGGCAATTCAGAAACTTGAGGGGAGCCACCCAAATGAAAAGGGCAAAAACAACGAATGTCTACGCTAGGGAGAGCTCTGCACTCCCACAAGAGGCAATGGGGACCCAGGAGGCCCAGGGAAGGGAGCCTGCAGAGTCACTGAGGTCACCTTCAGTGTCAGTGTTTGGCTGCCTGGGCAGCTCCTTCCTGCTGGCCTCAGTGCCTGTAGCCAGAGGACCAGCCGGCCCTGCCCAGCCTCCCTCCCAGCTCAGAGGCCAAGGACGGCTCTGCACCAACCCCAACGTGGTACAAGGCTGGGCCCAGCAGGGTTTGTGGGGGGACAGGGCAGTGCGGGCTGTCATAGGGACCGTGTCAGAGGGACATTTCCCCAGGGCTGAGCACCCTGTCCTGGGTGCAGTCTGCACAGTGGAGCCAGGGAGCCGTGTGCGGGTGCAGGGATGGGCACACATGGAAGCCCCCGTGTTCCCCTTGGGAGAAGGGAACCTGCCAGGACCTCTCCCAGCCTGGACCCACCAGCACCAGTGATGACCAGCCCTGCTGCTGCACCCACACTTTCTTGGTGCTGAACTCAACCACGTCCCCAGGCTGCTCCCTATAGCTGGCTGCAGGGACACCCATGGGCCAGGCCATTCCTGCTCCTCACAAGCCGCTTGTCCAAGGCAATGCTGGAAGAACAGGCCTGGCGCCATCCTCTTGGCACTGCCCTGCCTGTGGCTGTGACAAGTGAACAGTCCCCTCCAGAGAACGATTCCTGGGACAGGCACTTGGGAACAAGCAACTGGCAGGGTTGATGGGAGTCCATCTGGGACACGTCCTCTGGGTGGACAAGGAGACCTCAGGCTCCCTCAGCCTGTTGGGGAGGAGTTGTCCACTGGGAGGAGTGCGGGGAGGAAGGACGTGAGTCCTCCTGTGGTTCGCGAGGTGAAGGTGCTGACATGTGGTGGAGACCAGGGCACTGCTGCCTCCTCGGCCCTCTCCCAGCTCCTGGGAGCTCATTGCAGGAGCCAGCCAGTCCTCGAGAACAACTATTCCCACAACTTTGCAGCCAGTGCTGGCAGGCTGTGTGCACGTGGGGTGCCATTTCAGCCACACACTTGCTCACATTGCTTAAAGGAGACTGTACCCACCTCCTCACCCTGCCTGGGTGCTTGGTCACTGCCACTGTCGTCTCACCCTTGTCACCTATAACCCTTGAACCCAGGCCCTAGTCCTCATGTTCAAAGAGCTCCACACCCCTGAGCTGCCCCTTCACACTAAGGGCAGCCCCTTTGCTCATCTTCCTCCGCCGACTCCTGAAGATCTCCTACCCTGCTACTGTATGAGATGTAGAATCCTGTGTGAGATTCCACCACACCTTGGCAATATTTCTCAGTCAGATGGGCACCTCCATCTGCTCCTCTCTCTGGCCCAGGTTTTATGCACTTGTGCATGTTTCCATTGCAAAGCCCCAGCTGTGGTGCCGAGAACAGGTTGGTGATGATGAAACTTGTTCTACCAAGGGCCAAGGACACAGCGTTTATGGTGGCTGCACTTCAGAGCACAGGCATGCTGTCATGGAGAGCAGGTGGCAATATGATGGTGAGAGGAGATTCCCACTAAGAGAGCAAAGCCTGCAGAGCCCAGGGCCAGGGGGAAACAGAGCTGGGTTGCCCAGCCTTGGCAGGAGAGGGTTTTGCTGCCTGAGCTCCCTCTGCAGCACCTTGGGGCCTGGGACAGAGCTGAATTGACCTCCCTGAAGGACAACGCACCAGGGAAGAAGGTCCTGGCTTGGACTGCCATCCAGTCACCCGGTGAACATCACTAACATTTTCCTTGCTCCTGTCATCCAATGGTGGAAAGAGGTCTCTGCTCTAGTAGCCTCACCCTTAAAATCTTGTAGCTCTCCTTCTCCGGAAACTCTTCACACCCTTACATGAAGGAAATGGGCTAACGATGACCTCCGTGTGGTAAATCACAGCCTGCCCAGGTCCAGGGACTTCTTCAGTGGCACCTTGTCCTTCCTGGAGCGGGGTTCACTTCTGTCACAGGCCCAAGTTGCCATTAATCACCCATAGGAGGCAAATCCGTCTCCTGTTTCTCCCTGGCCTTGGGCATTCCAGACTTTTCTCTCTTTGTGGGAACCTCCTTTCAGCATAGCCCTGACAAGTGCTCTCTACACGAGCAAGTCACTGCTGTCAAGTGGGGCCATTGCACACACGATGTCCTTAGCTCATGGTAACAGGTTTCTCCATTGCAGACCTCTTCTTTGTGCCACAGCTGAGGCTCTCCACCCCAATATCACACACAAGTGCATGCAGGCTGGAGCACAGAGGAGGGCAGATGGAGAGGCACAAGCTGTCACAGCACTGAAACACGGTTGGAATAATGGAGATGCTTTGAGACCACTCACATGACTAGAGGGCTGTGATGGCAGATGACAAGCTCTGCAGGAAGAAAGGTGTTGGGGTGGATGTCCTTGATGTGAAGGGACAACTCAGATGGGAGGAGCTCTTGCATGGGATGGATCAAGGTTTGGGTGAGAGCTTGCGTAGGCTCCCACCCGCTGGGGAAATCCTGCAATCTGAAGGGTGGTGGAACTTAGGAAAGCCAGCAGGTCTTTAAGGAGCACAGCCACCCAGCCCAAGGATGGTCTATCCCGACGCTCATTAAAAGTAGAACACGTCTTGGGAGATCAGCTTGGCTATGCAGGATAGTATTGTCTACTTTGTAGTGATGGTGTTCCAATAAGGACAAAAATCAGGTCCTGCCCTTAGGATGGACCAACCCTTGCAGTGATATGGACTGGGGAATGCCCAGCACAAGATCTGCATGGAGAAGCTGAGGGCCAAGAGCTTCTTTAGCCTGCTGAAGTGCTACAGCTAATGGGAAGAGAGCAGGAGCCTGTGACTGCCTGCACGGCGGTTTCAGGGATGATGGAACTTATTTAGATAGTGGGAAAGAAACAGAGAAGGGGAAAGAGTCACAAACGGAAGCTTGAGGTACAGACTTGACTTGAAGAAAAGAGAAATGTCACTTAAGAGCAGTGCTGTGGTGCATCATGTCACCTGGAGGGGACCTGAGATCAAGCCATGCCTTATTGTTTCAAAGAAGAGTCACTAAGGACAGAGAGACATGGGAAAAGATGGAGAGATGCTGGGGTGAGAACAAGGTGGAGAAGCAGCTTGATGCCTACAGGCTGCAGGGAAACAGGCACAGGAATGGGAAAGTGTAGGAGAGCCCAAGGGAGAGACAGCTGAGGGTGGTGCCAAAACCTCTGAAAAACTAGGTCTATGTCCTCTTGGCCATGGCTGGTGTCTCTGCCATTGAGGTCTAGGAGAAGAAACTTCTTCCTTCTGGCAACAGGGCCTCCTTGCCTGCTTTCCCCCAGGCACACAATGTGTCCTGGATCAGTGTCCTGCCCTAGGCCTTGAACACTCCCACGTAGGCACTGCTCCAACCAAAAGCCTTGGGCAAAGCCTGATGGAAAGGATGTCCCTACTCAGGGACTGGACTCCTCTGGTCAATCTGCTTGATAACGCACATGTGGGGTTGACTTGGCATCAGAGGCACCTGCACTTTGCATTTTCCTACGTTTAATCATGACTTCCAACTCTCTGCTCTAATCAGCCCCTGGGGAGGCTTTGCTTGGTAATGAACCACAGTGGGACCCATTAACCCTCCAAGAAACTTGGGGATGTGCTTCTGACTTGAACTTCTTGAGAAGTTTCTTCAGTCTCCTCTCAGCATTGGTGTTTCATGGGCTCAGCATCAACTACTCCGAAGAGGTCAGTCAAATGCAAAACCCCTCAGGAGCCATGATTCTTGCCATAATTTTCTTCAGTTTTCAAATCTTCTCTAGCTAATTGGAAAGGAGTGTATTATCATTAGACTGATTACAATGAGCACCTGGGAAAGAAACATGGCTATTTTTTTTTGAGCTTTCCTTATTCTTCCATTTTCTGAATCAGCCATACACACTTTCTCCACTTCCTAGAATGTCTCCAATGAAGTCTGGACACGTGTGAAAAGCAGTGTTTTTGAGGGGAGACCTGTATGAAGAACCTTCTTGCTCAGCTCCCCAGCTCTGCCAGTTCCCTCATCAGCTACTGGGGACTTGGATCACTCTGGCTAAAATCAAACTGTTTTTCCACTCCAGTAGCGGAATGTTACAGCCTACAAGGAATAACCTCCTGAAAGACTCCCTGAAGCTCAAAGCAGCAACGGAAGAGTTGAGAGGTGTCTGAACGATAAAGAGCAAGAGGAGAAGGAATACTCAAACCATGAAAAGTGCAGATGTGCACTTTCAAAGTGATAAGTGTCAGACCCCATCCATGCAGTTGCCTCTGTCAAATGCGGTAGTCTGGAATTCCCTTTCTAATCGATGGAGGGGAATAAGTGGTCTTAACAGACACTTGATTTCGGCACCACAGGGGAACACAACCGCTCCAGGGAATCTCCAACAGCAGCAGCCTCTCTATGTGGTCAAATTGAATCCAACCCCTTCAGCAGATTTTAGTCATAAGTCAGAAGGTTCTCATAGAATAACAAAAATTAACCCTTCCAAAACTTCTGGCCATTTTTAACATTATGAAATACATTTTCATTCTTCTTTTTTGGCAGCACCATGTTGGTGCACAACACTGACCATGGCAATGAAGTAAGGCAGGAAGCAGATTCCTAGATAAAGTTCTCAGGGGGATCTGTGCTAAGGGCACCTTTGCTCTTTTCTGGACTATCATCTCTCTCTTAAGCAGCACAGTGCATGAAAACCTGCTGAGGAAGTGAAGAACAACGAGCCTGCTTTGGTGCCTCCAGGAGGAAGACTGTCTTCTGTCACAGACTGTCCTCCATCCCACTTCTACCTAAAGAGCAGCCCGCAGCAGTTATCATGGAGCTGAGGCTCACCCTCATCTCAGCCTGCACTCAAACTTCGTGCTCTTTCATCCCACAGGAATTTGGTCCCGTCTTGCCAAACGCCAAACCTCCAAACCAAGCCCCAATCCCAGCCAACGCTATAGCTCTGCCCAGTGCACACACTTGCCAGGGCAAGGACAGAGAATTGACCTCTCCAGTTGCCCCTTTCAGACATTTCTCAGGCTTCACCTTGCTGGTGAAGGTTGACTGAAGCCAAGCAGGACTGCACTTGCTAGAATCCCAGTCCCATTCAGCAGTGAGCCCGCATTTTCCTTCTTCATTATTTACTCTTACTGAAGCAGGAGCAGGGAGATTTGGCTTCCCCAAAACCATCCTTACTGTTCTGGACAATATTTGTGATTTCCTCCTTTGCAGCCTCTTCCCCTTTCCACATGCTGCCTTATTGACTTGAAGACCACATGCCAGTTCCCTATTTAGTCAAGCTGGGCTCCAGAGATGTTTCCTAATTTTACCAACTGTTTGTATGGAGCATTCTTCTTCTTGACAGATGCTTACTAAATGGCTGCCTTTCCTGAGGTCCTTATGGCCTTATGGACATGATGCCACTGCCATCACAAAGCCCTGGTGGTTTCCATGGGGATGTTATTCTGATGCCCTTATTGAGACCACTGAGACCCTATCACGATGCCTTTGTGGGGACTGTGGAGGTCCCATCATGATTCCTTGGTGGAGACCTTGGAGAAAGACGCCATCACGATGTCTTGGTGAAAACCATGGGGATCCCATCATGATGTCTTTCTAGAGATCCATAGTAGAGATCTACAAAGGCCAGCTCTGTTGCTCTGCCCACTAATCCTTATCCCTACAATCCTGACAGGCTCTCTGTCTGTCCCTAAGCAGAGCTCCCTGCATCCCACTGCTCTCTCCAGGGGTTCCTTTGTCCACATCACTTGCACCTTTCCTGGCCATCCCAGCTCGTCAATTCCTCCCTCTTGCTGGAGTCTTCTTCTCCCCTGAGTCATTCCCAATTTAAAGCTGTCCTCACAGGATTGGCCACCTGGTTGATAACCATCAGGCCGGCAGATGGGAAGAGTCTGGAAATGTGACAACCTGCAGCCTTGCTGCCCTGCTGTGGGCTCTGCTCCAGGTCCTCCTCCAAATCCTACTGAAAAAAAATGAAAAAGTAGAGAAAAAAAGTGGGGGAGAGCAGGAAAGACCTTTGCTATTTGTCCTCTCCAATTTCATCTTGTAATAAGCTGGTATGAGGGTACATGAAAGCAATATGAATTATAATATGGGAAATGCAGAATAAAATCATGAATATTTAGGACAGGTTCTCCTTCTTGCATCAGTGCATGCCCAGATGTGCAGGGATGCTGCTGCTGGATGCATAATCTGTGCATCACTGCTCTGTTCCAGAGCAAAGGCCACCGGAATAGCACTGGCTGAAGACTCGAATGCGCATGGACAGACCAGCAGGTTGTGAGGATGCTCCAAAAGTGCCTTTGCCCACCCTCCCTTTTGACAGCACCAGCAGCAGCTTTGCTGGCTCCATCAGGCCACCGGGCAGGGCAAAAGGGATACCCAGGGAGTGCCAGGCACCCAAAGGCCGTGCCTGTGCCGTAGGGACCATGACTGTATGTGTGCAGGGATTGTAGGTGGGCACATGGGCCACTTGTGACTGTCACACCTGTCTAGCCTGAGGGATGGGGCAGGATGGCAGATTTCTTGAAGCAATCTCTAGGAAAGCAAAGGTGCTGCTGAAGAAGTCCCTAGGCCTTGGTAGCCAGTGCTCCATCCACTCTGAGGCCCTCATTAGCCCAGTCCTTGTTCATATCATCTGGCAGGGGGAGCAGAAATTCAGGAGAGGAGAGCTAGGAGGGTTTGAGAGGGCAGAGACTGGAGCAGAGACATGGCGGGGTGAGGATGCCTCCCATTTATGCAGCACCCTGAATGTAGACAGGATGGGCTTTCCTTACAGCCAGTGCTGGAATGTCTTTGTTTGGCTACAGCATGGAAACGCAGGATGCCCTGGAGCCCTTGCTAAGGGACATGATTTTCCTGCAGGTGCCCTGCTGCATTTGCCAGAGACATGTGATTGTGCTGGACACCCCAAGCATCTGACAAGGCCCTGCAAGCACTTTTCTATGCCATCAAATCAAGTATCCACACTGAATTACCAGAGCTGCTGCTTCATGCCAGAACCTTCATACGCCTCATCTTCATAGTTCCTGGGGCTGCCATTGTATTTGGCATCTGGGGTCATTTCAGATGGGCAATGCAATTCTCCTGAGGCCCCCACCCTGATGCTCTAGGATGATGCAGGTCTCCAAGGAGCTGCATCAGAGCAAGTGGGCCCTGGCACATGCCTTGGACCTCCTCAGTTTTCTCAGCTCTCCCCAGGTGTTTGTGTGGGAGCAACTGGTTCCCATCCTCCATCTCCAGTGACTGCAATTGCAGCTTAGACAAGGAACTCTCTTGCAGACCTCTATGTTGAGCTCACTTCAGTTTTGAAAGGGAAATCACTTGAGCTGCCTGTGGAGCTTGTAGGATTTTTCTGAATCCCACTTCATGTCAGGGTCTTCTAGACCAGCAAGAGATGCCCAGACTGACACATTTGAGTCAATCCCTGAACCATGTGTCAAGGAGCTCCCTTCATGTCCTAACTAGGTGTCCTGCCTAGGTCAGAGATGAGAATTGGGTGTTCCACAGGAGCACATTTCCATCTGTCATAGGTAGTGATCCTCTGACGAAAGAATTTGCAAGGTTTGAAAGAGTTGCTCTCCACTCGATGGGAAGAGACAACAGGTGATCACTTCACTCTATTCCAGTGAACATTTCCCAGGAGGAGGGAGCACAAGGGACAGAGAAATTGGTGAGTTCAGCTGGGCCTCTGCTCCTGAGCGGGGCCAGGCTCCTGGGACAGAGGCAGCTCGTGGCAGCCTGGCAGCACTGCCCAGAGACAGCCGAGTGCAGGAGCAGCTCCTGTGCCAAGAGCAGCAGGGCTGCGGGCACTGCCTGCTGCTGCGGACAGCAGAGGAGAGAAGGCAGCGAGAGGGGAACGGCAGTGTGGAGCGGGAGCACAGAGGAAACCTCCACAGCTCTTGACACGGTGAGTTTGTGCTTACAGGACAATGCTACGGAGCTTCTTGAAGGGGACATAAGAACCCATCACACCCCATAGCTGGCAGCATTTTTCTCTTCTTTCTCCTGGCTTTTGCAGTGCAGAGGAAGAGGAGCTGCTTCAGAGCAGGGATTCTCTAACATACCACCTAAGGGCAGGATATCCTGCTGCCTTCCCCAACAGAAACAGCAGTGATATGAAGCCGGGTTGTGCAGACAGGGTGAGAGGTCTGCACTTCAGAGCAGGGTCCCTGCACCCAAAGGTGCTGTGTGCCTGCAGCAGTGACTGTGTCGCCTGTGAAGGTCAGCGCTCAGCCTGCCCAGGGAGCTCCCCACAGGACTGAGGGGAGAAGTTCTGGGTGGGAGGATTATCCTCTACCAGGACAGGCTCCTTCTCCTGCTGGGAGGGTGCTGCAGGGGTCAGGTCTGCTCACAGGTCTAGCTGTGAGCACATTTCAGGGAGCACTTTGCAAAAGGAAAGGCAGGACAGGCATTTCCTGAAAGAGAAGCCAGTGAGGTGGTGCTTACATTTTTCTTCCACTTGGTAAGAGGAAAAATTGGCAGATTTGGACAACAGACTGAGACTCATTAAGAGATTCAAGGAGCAGCAAAAGAATCTGCCAGAGACTTCAGACTGTCCCCTCAGACATCCCTTAGTCCATAGACAGCACCATCTTCTCCTGGGCTGCTGCATCAGGGTTTATCTGAGCTGCTCTTTAGCACCTGCAAACCTGGGGGTGCCTCTGGACAGTCCCCTGCTCCTGGGAGGTTTCTGCAGGAAGAACTGGGCTCACTTGTGAGTGTCGTTGTCCTTCATCTGAGTGAGGGGCAAGTACATGACAGTGAGGGGCAAGGCTCAGTGATGAAGCAGGTCCCATGACAAAGTCCTAACAAGGTTTTTTTTTTTTTTTTCCTGTTGGGATGCACAAGGGTTTATGCTGACAATGACTGAAGCGCCAAAGATTTCAGCTCTATCAAATAATGTTACCACAGTGAGTAGGCACCTTTGTGTGTTTGTGTGTGCACCATCATATATATTATTTATACGCACACTTATATATCAGTAGACTCCTCCACTTATCCTTTTGCAGAGAAGACTTGATTTCTAAATGTTGAAGAGCCCTGCCATAGAAGGGGTGGACATCGTCTCCTGCAGCTTGTGTGCATCAAAGCTACTCCTTCTCTCTGCAGTGCCTGTAATAAGGGTGCAGGGTGCAGGGTTAAAGGAGGCATGAGGACAGGGTCTATTTCTAGACATCTTGACATGTAGAAAGGGTAAGGTCTATCCTTGTTTCCTTTTGACTGTTGTTCTCCGTTGTTGGAGTGAGATCTGGTGTGGCAGACTCAGATAAAAATATCTCTGTTGAGGAGGGCAAGACTGATGGGGGTGAATCCCTCACAGAGCTCTTCTCCTTCAGATACAACTGGTGTGAGGGCTGTATTCAGCTCTCATGCTGGTGAATGGAGAATATTGCCACGTGGTCGCTGGACTAAGTCCATTCCAAGCAATGCAATATGCCATTCCAAGGCATCTCCACAAATACCACTCAAAGACTAGTGCATCTATTTCCACCTGCAGCAAAGCAGAAACAACTCTTCCGGAGCTATGGGCAGGAGTCCCTGCTGAACTTGGCACACTCAGCCAGTTCAAAGTGGAGCACCAGAAAGGGAGCCGAAATAAGGGAGAGAGGAAATGTGGGGAGTTCCTTGAGAAACTGAAATGGTTTGGCTCAGAAAAGCCTGCCTTAACTTTTGGCTTTCTTTCCTTCCTTGGACAGGACTCCTGTGCCCCTAAGGAGCTAATGTCCAACAGCAGCTCTCTCAACGAGTTCCTCCTCCTGCCATTTGCAGTCACGCAGGAGCTGCAGCTCTTGCACTTCTCACTCTTCCTGGGCATCTACCTGGCTGCCCTCCTGACCAACGGCCTCATCATCACAGCCGTAGCCTGCGACCACCGCCTCCACACCCCCATGTACTTCTTCCTCCTCAACCTCTCCCTCCTCGACCTGGGCTCCATCTCCACCACTGTCCCCAAATCCATGAGCATTTCCCTTTGGAACAACAGGGCCATTTCCTACTCAGGATGTGCTGCCCAGATCTTCCTATTAGCAATCTTGTTTTCAGCAGAGTTTTCTCTCCTCACAGTCATGGCCTATGACCGCTACGTTGCCCTCTGCAGACCCCTGCACTATGGGACCCTCATGGACAGCAGAGCTTGTGTCAAAATGGCAGCAACTGCCTGGGCCAGTGGCTTTCTTAATGCTCTTGTGCAGACTGGGAACACATTTTCCATACCACTCTGCCAAGGAAATGTGGTGGAGCAGTTCTTCTGCGAGATCCCAAAGATCCTCAGGCTCTCCTGCTCAGAATCCTACCTCAGGGAAGTTGGCTTTCTTGGGGTTAGTACCTGTTTAGTCTTTGGGTGTTTCATTTTCATTGTGGTGTCCTACGTGCAGATCTTCAGAGCTGTGCTGAGGATCCCTTCTGAGCAGGGCCGGCACAAAGCCTTTTACATGTGCCTCCCACACCTGGCCGTGGTCTCCCTGTTTGTCAGCACTGGCATGTTTGCCTACCTGAAGCCCCCTTCCATCTCCTCCCCAGCTCTGGATCTGGTGGTGGCCGTTCTGTACTCAGTGCTGCCTCCAATACTGAACCCTCTCATCTACAGCCTAAGGAATGAGGAGCTCAAGAATGCCCTAAGGAAACTCATCCAGCAGGTCTAGTGCCAGCAACAGGATCTGTCCTAGGGTATTTGGCATTAAGGATACGTGTTGTTCATTTATTTCTTGCTTGCTTTTTTTCTCTTATATTCCAGTAAAGGAAAAATATATAGTCTGGTTCATGCTGTTTCTCTGCAGGAATATCTCATTTGAATCTGCCACAGGGACCATGTTGGAGCAGGATGCCAGGCTTCCCCCTTCAGCAGCAAAGAGGGGGGAGACTCTGAGCCCCACTAAGCAACCTCCAAAGTCTCCCATGCAAGGAGGAGAGTTTCCCTGTGCAGTGTCTCTTCCAGCACTGACTCCAAGAGAGATCAGGGGCACAGAGTCAGGCTCACATGAGTACAGACAGGGTGAGACCATGGCTCCTGTGTCCTTTAGGAGAACTCAGCTCCCCTAGCCACAATCAGGGGGTAATTTTACCTGCTCTCCCTATGGAGGTCATCATAGTCATGTGTCACCCAGCACTGGTCTCTTCCCTCTACACTGCTCCAACAGTCCAAGTGGGGCATGAGTGGAGGGGAGGAGAGGCTGGATGCAGCGTGTGGGGACAGAGCTCTGCTGCTCAGGGCCACCCCCATACTGCAAGGCATTTCCTTGTTGCACCCTTCAAAGGGCCCGCAGTTTTTCTGGCAACATGTCCACCAACAGCAGCAGGACTTTTTTTTTTTCTTCCCTTTTTTTTTTTTTTTCCTTTTCAAGTCTCTTCTCATTTCCACACTGTCCTGCTGTGCACTCAAATGTATATTTGTCCTAAGTGCTCTTGTAACATGGTGCTTCCTGGTACATTTCTGTGATCTCAGGAAGAACTAGGGCCTGGGTACCCTTATGCCAAACCTGGCCTACCCAGGAACATTTACTATAATAAAAGAGCATCTCCCCTGTGATTTGCCTCAAGTGTGGCCTTTCTTCACAGATGGATCTCAAAGGGGTCTCGTGTTCTGCTTGTGAGCTCCATAGGCTCTAGGGGACGAGCTCCAAGGATGTTTGATCTGTGTGATCTCCTAGGGACCGAGGGCAGCACTCGGAGTTCATCTCTCATTGGCCAGTGCCAATGGAGATGGGAAATTGTTTCTGAATCCCCTGCAGCAGGTGGTCTCACAGGTGACAGTGCTGATGGGATTTGTCCTCCATCCTTCTGGAGGAGAATCTCCAGGAGATCCCCAGGAGAGCTTAGAGGATCTCCACAGTCCAGGTGAGGGCTGTGAGTGGAGCCTCACAAAATGAGGGATAGTCCACCACGGAGTAACCAGAAGGCAGAGCTTTAAATCCAGGTGCACATGAGGAAAGGAGGGCTCTCAGCCCTTGGAGAGGCAATGGGGACCCAAGAGGGCAAGGGAAGCGGCACTGGAGGGTGAATCCTGCTGTGAAACACCAGAGACGGCAGCTAGTGCCCACCCAAACAATTCTCCTCCCACTGCAAACACTCTGGGGTCATGTGTCACCAGTATTGGTGGTGGTAGTCCCAGCCAAACTGGGTCTGCTTCTCTCTCTGACCACCATGGACCATAGTCCCACAGCTGCTCACTCTGCAAAGCAGCATCACCAGAACAGGGCAGGTGCAGAAGCAGCCCAGCCAGCAATGGGGACACTGATCTGGGAAAAGGCTCCATGGAGAGCAGAGATGTCCCAGGAAAGAGGCAGGGTAACATCCTGAGATAGAAAATGCAAAGGAGAGCCAGGTTTCTGTGTACCTTTGAGGAAATTCTCTGTTTTGGTGTGGCCAACTTTGAATAAATTGACTACACTCCTGTTAAAGCCATGTTTTAAGGAAGTCTCTAGAGTATCTTCAATGCAATCATTGAAAAAAAGAAAGTCCTACTTTCCAAAATTTCTCACAGCTTTTGCCATTGCCATTTACTCTTTTCTGCTGTCTCATGTCTATCTTAAGCATCACAGTGTAAGAAACCCTGCTGGGGAGTTTTAAAAACAAAGATCCCCCCTTGGTACCTCTGTGAGGAAGGCTGTGTCCTGTCCTGTCCAGTCCTACATCCTGCTGTTACTGAAAGAGTCACTCACCGCAGAAATAAGATTTGAGGCTCCCCAAAACATATCGACCTGTGGCCACACTTTGTGCTGTTTCAGCCCCCATGACTTTGATCCTGTCTTGGACCACCCTGAAGCCCTAAATTCCCTCACTGGACTGCCTGGAGAACAGATGTGACAGTGTCCTCTCCAGGGCTCTCTTTGAGACATTTTTCAGCCTTTGGCATCATCTGGAGATATTCCTGAAGGATTATCAGCAGGTTTTGGGAAATATCTGGGGGGAAATGAGGTGACTGCTTTCCAGGACATGAAGAGACACCTCTCTGCTCCTCCTGGCTCTGGGATGTGGCTCCAAAGGGCAACACTGGGGAGCATATGAGCAGTGCCCAGCAGAGCCTGGGCCACACAGGGAAGGGAGGGCACCGCTCTGGCACCAGGGAGACCTCCTTGTGATGACGCACATCTCACTGTGACCTCAGATCGTGTCACTGGGAGCTCAGCAGGTCACTGCCGTGGAGATAGAAGAGCTAGGCAGGGAGGAGAGACGTGTCCTTGTACATGCTGCAAAGCGGTGACCTCCCTTCATATCTGTGCTATCACACAACTCTCCTCTGGCCTAACCCTAATCCTAATCCACAACCCTAAAACCCTAACCCCTAACCTGTTTCTAACCTAAGCACAAACCTAAAACCCCAACTAACCATAACACCCTAACCCCAAAACCCTAAGACTAAACTCTCCAAACCCTAAACCCCCAAACACTAACCCCAAACCCTCTTACCCTCTCACTCTCTAACACTAAACACTCTAATCCTAACCCCACCTCTAACCCTTAATCCTCTAACAGTCAACCCGAAAGTCTCTAACCCTAACCCTAACCCCTAACCCTCTAACCATTCCTTAAACCCTCTAACCCTTAATCCTCTAGCCCTAAATCTTCAAACGCTAAAGTCTCAAACCCTCTAACCCATAACCCTCTAACCCTAACAAGCTAACCCCCCAACCCCCCAACCCTGACCCATAACCTTCTAACCCTAAACCCTCTAACCCTAATCCTAAACTCTCTAACACTAACCCCCAACCCTCTAACGCTAAAACATCTAGCCCTAAGACGTCTACCCTAAACCTAAACCTTCTAACTCTAAACCCTCTAACTCTCTAACAGTAAACTCTAAACCCTCTAAAACTAACCCCTAACTCTCTAACTCTCTTACTCTATAACCTGTATCCCCTTTAACCCTTACCCTAAACCCTCTAACCCTGAACTCTCTAACCCTAAACTCTTTAACCTTCAAACAGTAAACCCTAAACCCTCTAACTCTAACCCCTAACTCTCTAAGCCTAAACCCTCTAACCCTGACCCTAAACCCTAAACCCGCAAACTCTAATCTGCTAACCCTAAACACCCTAGTCCTAAATCCTCTAACCCTAAACTCTCGAACCTTTCAAACTTCTAACTCTACCTCTAAACACTCTTCCCTAAACCCTCCCACTCTCTACAGCTAACCCTCCTTCCCTCTAACCCTAACCCTAAGATCTCTAACCCTCTCACCCTAAAACTTCTAATACTAAACCCTCTAACCCTCTAACCCTCTAACTCTGTAACCCTAACTCTAAACCCTCTGACCCTAAACACTAACCCTTCTAACCCATAACCCTAATCCTTAAGTCCTCTAACCCATAACCCTAACCCCTGTAACCCTAATCCTAAACTCTCTAACCTTAACGCTAAACCCTAAGACTCTAACCCTGCCCCTAATCTCTCTAACCCTCTACCTTTAAACACCCTAAACCGCTAACCCTCAACCCTCTAACCCCCTTAACCCTAAACCCTCTTAACCCTCTACTACAACTCTTCTACCACTAACCCTATAACCCACTAACCCTAACACTCTAAGCTAACAAAACCCGCTATCACTGTAAGCCCTAAACCACTGACCCCGTAACCTCCTAACTCTAACCGCCTAATGCCCTAAACCTAACCCTTAAACCTAAACCCTAACTCCTATACCCTCTAAACCTCAACCTTCAGTCCCCTTAACTCTCAAACCCTCTTAACCTTCCAACAGTAAACTCTAAACCCTCTAACCCTGACCCTGAGCCCTAACTCTCTAACCCTAAACCTAAGCCTAATCATTCTACCCCAAACCTAAACTCCAAACCTTCCATGCCCAATCTCTCCAACCCTCTAACCCAAACCTTAAACCCTAAGCAGTCTAGCCCTCTAACCCTAAACTCTCTAACCCTCTAACCCTAAACCCTCTAACCCTCTAACCATCTATGCCCAACGCCTACACCCTCTAACATCTACAGCCTCTAACCCTAAACTCTCTAACCCTCTAACCCTCTAACTCTAAACGGTCTAACCCAACCCCCACCCCCTAAACCTTCTAACACTCTAACCCTAAGCCCTAACCCTAAATACCCTAACCCTCTAACCCCAACCCTTTTACCACAACCTTATAACCCTACAGCCTCTCATCATAAATGATAAACAAACTAAACTTAACCCTACACCCTAACCATCTAACCCTACCCTCTAACCATAACGGTAAATGCTAAACATCTAACCCCACACCCTAACTCCTCTAACCCACTAACCCTAATCCCTCTAACCCATAACCCTAAATATTTAGCCCTCTAACCCAAAAGCCTAAACCTTAACCCCTCTAACCTCTCTAACCCTAATGCTAAACCCCCTAGCACTAACACTAAACCCTAACATTCCAACCCTAACATTAAACCCCCTAACCCACTACCCTTAAACACCCTCAGCCCTCTCACCTCCTCATCCCTCAAACCATCCCAGGCCTCTTAACCCCCAGTCCTAACCCTCACCCCCAACCCCTTCACCTTCTACCCTCCTTCACCCTCTACCCCCCTTCACCCTCCAATCCTCTACCCCTAAACACCTAACCATCTAACCCTAAACCCCTAACCCCCTAAACTGACTCCCTAACTCCCTAAACATAACCTTTACCTGGAACTGCTAACCCCTAAACCCTCTAACCCCTCATATCCTCTAACCCCCTAAACCCTAGATATCTAACCCTAAACCCTACCCCTCTAACTCTAAACCCTTTAACCCTAACCCCACCCATAAACCCTAACCCTCTAACAGTAAACCCTAAACTCTCTAACCCTCTAATCAACACCCGAACCCTCAATCCCCTATCGCCCTAATCCTCTAACCCCCTGACCTCCTAAACCTCTAATACTAAACCTAACCCCTCTAACCTTAATCCTTCAAACTCATAATCCTAAACCCTAACCCCTCTAACCCCTAAACCCTCATCCCCCTAATCCTCCAACTTTAAACCCTTAGCTCGCTAGCCCTCTAACTTTAAACCCTAACCCCTCTAACCCGAACCATAAACCCTCTAACCCTAATGCTAAACCGTAACACTCTAAACATAATGCTAAATCATCTACACCCTTAAACAACCAACCTGCTAACCGTCAGCCCTCTAACCCCCTCAGCCCTCTATCCCCCTTAGCCCTCTAACTCTAATGCCCTAATCCCCTAATCATAACCTTTACCACTAACCCATAAACTCTCTAGCCATCTTAGCCATAAACTCCTTAACTCTAAACCCCCTTAATCCTCCACACCTAAACCCTAAACATCAAACCTTAAACACTCTAACCCTAAACCCTAACCCTCTAACCCTAAACCCCAATTCCTCTAACCCTAGACCCTCTAACTCCCTTAATCCTAAACCTCCTTAACCTTCTAACTGCTAAAACCTCTAAACCTAAACCCTAAACCTTTAACCTGAAACCCTAACATTCTAGCAGTAACCATAAATCCTAAACTCACTAACCCTAACCCCTAACCATAACCTCAAACCCTCTAACACAAAAAACTCTAACCCTTAACCCCTAAAACTTCTAAACCTCTACCTCTAAACCCTAAACATCTCACCCTCGAGCCCTAAACCCTCTAGCCCTAAACACCAAGCCCCTCTACCCCAGCCTCTCTTCCCCAATGCCTCTACCCGTCTAATCCTAAACCAAAATCCTCTGCCCCTAAAGCCTAAAAACTAAAGCCTCTAAACTTAACCCTAAACTCCCTAACCCTCTATCACCCTAACCTCCTAAATCTAACCCTTACTTCTAACTCCTAAGAGCTCTAACACTTAACTCTAAACATCCTTCACCCTAAATCCCCTTCAACCACTTAACTCTAAACTCCCAAACATCTAACCTGAAACCCTAACCCGAAACTCGCAACCTTAAACCCTCTAATCCCAATCCCACTAACTCTCTAACCCCTTTACCCTCTAAACCCCTAAACCTTTTACCAAAACCTTTTAACCCTACAACCTCTAACCCTAAACTCTAAATACACTAACTTTAACCCCACACTAACCATCTAACCCTACCCTCTAAGCATAACCCTAAACTCTAAACATCTAACCCTAAATCCTAAACCCTCTAATCCTAATCCCTCTAACCCATTATCCTAAACATTAATCCTTCTAACCCTTAACTTAACCCTAAACCCTAATCCTAACACCCCTGACCCTAACACTAAACTCTAACTCCCTAACCCTAACACTAAACCTGCTAACCCTCTATGCTTAAACCCCCTAACCTGCTAACCTGCAGACCTCTAACCCTCTCGGCTCTCTAACCCCCTCAGACCTCTTAACCCCCTCATCCTGATCCTTCACCCTCCACCCTCCTTCACCCTCTGACTCTCTACGCCTGAACATCTAACCCTAAACCCTCTCACTCTCTAACCCTAAACCCCTAAGCCCCTAACATTTATCCCTAAATCCCTAACACTCTAACCCTAGCCCCGTACCCCTCTAAACCTAACCTGTACTCAGAACCCCTAAACCCTCTGACCCTAAACCCTCTAAGCCTAACCCCTAAATCCTAACCCGTAACCCCTAAACCCCCTAACTCGCAACCCCTTAATCCTCTATTGCTAACCCTAACGCCTCTAACCTTAATCCTTCAAATCCATAACTCTAAACCCTAAACCCTCTAGCCTCTCTAAACCCTAAACACTCATCTAACCCTCCAACTTTAAAGCCCTCAAGCCCTCTAACTTTAAAACCTAAATTCTCTAACCCTAATCGTAAACCCACTAACCCTAATGCCAAGCCCTAACACTCTAACCCTAAGACTAAACCCTCTATCTACCCTTAAAAATCCAACCCACTAACCCTCAGTCATCTAACCCCCTCAGCCCTCTAACCTCCTTAGCCCTCTGACTTTAACTCCCTAATCCCCTAATCCTAACCCTTACCACTAACCCCTAAACTCTCTAAGCATCTTAACCCTAAACCCCTTTAACATTCTAACCCCCTTAACCCTCTCCACCTAAACCCTAACCCTCAAACCCAAAAGCCTAAACCCTCTAACTCCCTTAACCCTCTAACCCCCTTAACCCTGTAAACCTAAACCCCTAACAGCAAACATCTAATCCAAAACCCTAACCAACACTAACTATAAATCCTAAACTCACTAACCCTAACTCCTAACCATAATCTCAAACCCTCTAACACTAAAACCTCCCACCCTAATCCCCTAAAACTTCTAAAACCCTACCCCTAAACCCTAAACATCTAACCTAAACCATAAACCCTCTAGACTTCTACCCCCCTTCACCCTCTAACCCTCTACCTCTAAACATCTAACCCTATACCCTCTAGCTTTAAACCCTCTAGCCCTAAACCCCTAGCCCCTCTACCCCTAACACATCTACCCCTCTAATTCTAACCCTAAACCCTCTACCTCTAAAACCTAGACACTCTAAACGTAACCGTTAACCCTCTAACCCCCAACCTCCTAAAACTAACCTTTATTCCTAAGCCCTAAACCCTCTAACCTTTATCCCTAAACCCCCTTCACCCTAAAGCCCCTCACCCCCTTAAGCCTCTACCCCTGAACATCTGACTCGAAACCCTAACCCAAAACCCTCTAACCCCAAATCCTCTAACCATAGCCCTCTTAACCCCTTGAACTGCCTAACCCCCAAACCCTAACCCCACCCTTAACCCCAAACCCTCTAACCCTAACCCCAAACCTTCTAACCCTTTGCCCTCTAATCCTTAACGCTAAACCTCCCAACCTCTATTTCTAACCCTAAACCCTCTAGCCCTGTAACACCCCTAACCCTAAACCCTTACCCCTCTAACCTCTCTAACCTCTATAACTCCCCTAAAGCCTCTAACCTAAAACCTTACCTCTAAACTGTCTAACCCCCTAAACCGTCTAACCCTTCTGATGCTCTAACCCTAAACAATATAACGCTAAATCCTAACCATCTAACTGTAACCCCAAACCCTCTAGTCTAACCCCTCAACCCTCTAACACTAACCCTAACGCCTCTAACGCCCTAAACCTAACTCCTAGGCCCCCCAGCTCTACACCCTTACCCCTAAACCATCTAGCCACCTTAACGCCAACCCCCTTAGTCCTAACCTCCTTAAGCCTCTAGCCCTAACCGCCTTAATCTTCTAACATTAACCCTAACATTTAGGGTTAATTAGAAGGTTCCTTTACCCTAACCACAACTAACCCTAAACATTTAACTCCTCGAACTCTCCAACACTCTAATCCTAAGCAATCTAATGCTAAATCCTAAACATCTAACTGTAACCCTAACCCCTCTAACCCTAACTCCTCTAACCATCTAATACCAACCCTAACACCACTAATCCCACTAACCCATAGCCTTAAACCCTAAACCCTCTAAACAATAACTCTAAACCCTTAGCCCTCTAGCCCTCTAATGTCAAACGCTAACTCCAATGCTAAACCTGCTTACCCTAACACTAAACCCTAACGCTAAACCCTCTAAACCTCTAACCCACCCCAGGTCCCTAACCCCCTAATCCTAACCCTTACCCGAACCCCTAAAGCCCTCTATCTCTAAAACCCTAAATCCTGGCCTGTCCCCCACACTGAATATACCACACATGAATATATCAAGTCGATTACACATACCCTGACCAACCACCACTCCAGGCCATCTCTGCCACACTCACTCTACTACAACCAACTCCCACGTGCAAGGCAGCTGCAGCCCCAAACTGAAAGGCACACACACAAACAATGGCATGCTAACTGAGGAAAATCCTCTGCAATCCTCTAACCTTATCCCTAAAACCCTAAACCCTAACCCTCTACCCCTAAAACCTCTGAACCTCTACCCCCTAAAACCTAAACACTCTTACCCTAAACCCTCTAAGTCTAACCCCAAACCCGCTAACCCTCTACCCCTAAACGCTAAACATCTAACCCTAAACACTCAAACCCTCTAAACCTCTAACTCTAACCCCACTTCTAAACCTCCAACTCTAACTCCAAACCCTCTAACCTCTAAAAAGTTACATCGATAAATTTTTCTACACTGCAAACGACTCTTACTGCATGCACACACACAACACTGTCTGCCAGAAAGCCCTAAACCACCACAGCAGTGCCGCTTGGATGCTCTGGGCAAGCCCAAACACCTCTGACCGTGGCAAAAAGGGGCCACCCAAGCTCAAAAGATTGATGCAAAAGATACCAGCAATAAAGAGCCTAGGCCTTGACAAGACAGGAAACAAATGATGAGGTCAATAAATTTCAAGGCAAAGCGGGGGCAGCACAAGGCAAAGCAGGGGGATGGCACAACCCTTGGGACCAATATGCACAAAGCAGAATGTCATTGAGAAAAATCACTGACCACAACACTCTCCTTCCAACAACTCCCTAGCTCACCCTTATTATTGGAGCGTGACCTTTGCTTCCTCTATCTCTCTTTTGGGGCCGCTGTCCCAACTGACTGATGCCTGCCCCCCACACTGAATATACCACACATGAATATATCAAGTGGATTACACATACCCTGACCAGGCCATCTCTGCCACACTCACTCTACTACAACCAACTCCCACATGCAAGGCAGCTCCAGCCCCAAACTGAAAGGCACACACACAAACAACAGCATGCTAACTGAGGAAAATCCTCTGCAAAAAGAAGTGCTACTGCACAGAAGATACTTTATGTTCCAGAAAAGAAAAAACACGAATGACCTCAAGACCTGTGCAAAACAGCGTGCAGACACAACACACAGCTTAGAAACACAGGCTGGAGCTGCCTGCCCTAGACTCCCGCACATTCTCCTGCAAAACACCCAAAACACCTGCCTCGCACATCCCTCATCCACAAGAGGCATCCACACTAGACAGTCTGTCAGCTGAGACACACACTGAAACCACCAACTGAAGCCACACACTCATGCCACCCCAACACTTTCTACATCGCCACTTAGCTTTTACAGTGTGCAGGGTCAGCACAGGACTTCAGTTTGCAGATGCACTTTAAAAGACTGTTTTGGATTGTGTTTGTCTTGACATTGTTGCCAAACCATTTAAGACATCTTGACCTCGGCATCCTGTCTCTGGGAAGACTGTGATATCAGCTCGAGGTGTTTTGTCTCCATACAATTTACGACTTCTTGGCCTTGGCATCCTGTCTCTGGGAGGATCAGCTCAAGACCCAAATAATGCTCAGCAGTGCCTACTGAGCGGTGCTTACACTTGAGTTGGATAAAGAGGAGCACCAGAGCACACGGCATGTACGAAAGTGGGTGAACTCTTCAGGAACTGGGACATAAAAGGACTGCATATCCCCACCACCACACACACATACATGTGCGGCTTCTTTTCCTGCACTCTCCTTCAAGAGATCATCACCTACGTTGAGGTGGAGCCAACGAAGTTTAGCTGGACTGGTGGTGGTGGGAACTAATCTTGCTGCATCTCTCCCGCTTGCTTGTTCATCTTTCTTTTTCCCTCCTTCTTCTCTCTGTCCTACTGTGGTTATGAGAATAAAGTTTACAAGGTTGTATGGCATTTGATCCCATTTGTGTCTTAATCTCACTCTTGGGATCGTATTGAAATCTCCCCCGACAGCGGATCAGGACACTGATATGCCTGCCATGCAGGGCTGTGCACATGTCACATTGCTGTGATTTACGCTCTAGTATAGCCTGTGGTTATACCTGCAGAGACAGGTCGCCTTCCTCATGGTGGGATCCTCTGTCTGCTCAGCTGCATGGGCCTGTAGGCTCCATTGAAATATCTGACCAAGACGGGCTCAGCTGCTCTAAATGCACATATGTGGTTCCATTTCAGGTGGCCAAGGATACCCTCCTCGCCCCTATGGCCACCAGCTGATGCTTGGGAAGGATGTGCATCTCTCGGTCTTGTTCCAAGAGAACTTGCAGACCCTTGCATGTGCCTTGGACCATCCCTGGCACCTCAGGCATCACAATGTGTCATTATCCAAGCATCCAACTCCTACCTTCTATCTCTACTGATTAGGGACAAGGGTTTCATAAGGGACGTCCATGCAGATACCTCTTTCACAGTCACCTACACTTAGACAAAAGTAATCCCATGTCCTGTGGGTCTCTGGTGTGCATAGGAGGGACATGAATGCCCCTCTAGCCTGAAAGCTTCTGGAATGTCATGGCTCCTGTCTGCACCCTATCGTGGTCAGTCCTGCTCTGCAGGACTTGATTTGGCCTCAGAAGAGAGTGTGTGCAGACAGAAGATGAGCCTTGGCAGTGTGTGTGGGCTGACACCAGGGTAGAACCTGGGTCAGATGGAATAAGACAATAAGCCCAAGCTGCTCCTTTCTGCCTTCAGGCAGGAGGTGACACACCTAGGGGTGCTCCTGAGGGTGACACAAGAGAGGGAACACTGGGAGCTGCAGAGCTTGGCACCTACCATCTGCTTTGGGTCTGGGACACCTGGCAGGTGGTGCCGCTGGCTGTGGCCCCTGAGAGACCCCCCAGCCCCACTAGCAGCACTGAGTCCCCTTCCACAATGACAGGAGCTTCTGGAGTGTCCTGGCTCCCATCTACACCCCATTCCTGCCCTGGCCCAGCTCTGCTGCCCTGCACGTGGCCCCTGTGCAGGCACCGTCCAGCACCCGGTGTGAGCAGAGGCAGGGAAACATCTGCTCAGCAGGGTTCCCATGAGAGCCCTCAGTGCCCCTTCCCCTAGCACTGCCTGCCCAGCGGCCTCCCACCAGCCCCCAGCCCCTGTGCACTCCTGCTCCTGTCCCCCTGGGCTGGGCAGAAGGCCGTGCTGAGAGCTCTGCCGGGCTCTGGGCCCACAGAGAGTCCAGGCAGGGTGGCCATTCCCCCCACACAGGTGCTGGGCCCGGCAGGCACACGGAGCTGGGCACATCCAAACAGGAGCCCTCCCGGGACCATGGGGAATGGGCAATGCTGGGAATGGCTGCTGCGAGGGGCTGGGGCAGGGGCTGGGAGGAGTTTCTGAGGCCAGTTTCTCCTCTCTCTTCCCTCCCCCAAAAATAGTGTGGGCTCGATGTTTGTTCCGACACACCCTACTTGAAGGTCCCCATGGCAGGAGGATGATCTATTGGCCCAGTAGACAGCCCCAGCATCATCTCTGAATGCTCCCTGCCACCCTGCAGAGGAGCCAGGAGAGGGCTCATCCTCCCAGGGCTCACAGCTGCACACACAGTTCTCCATCTTGGCATGGACCTTCTTGGAATGTGACCTCTGGAGCAATGGGCAGCAGGCAGAGTGCGGGAGATTGTCTCAGGGACATGTGCTGGGGGCAGGTCCTCAGAGACAGCAGCAAAGTGATGTAGCTCCTGGGTCCTGCTTCCTTCAGTACAGGTCTCTGAAAGGGGTCTTAGCCTTATATTTGGTGCCAACCTTCAGGAGGGTTGATGCCCCTGTGAGCTGGGAGGATGGGCAGCATTGATCCTTCTTCATCTGCTTCCCAGGCCATGGGGTGGGCCAGGGCAGCAGGGTTGTCTGGCTCTCATACCCACACCCTCAGTATTGTCTTGGAGCTTGCTGTAGTGCACCAGTATCGTCTTGGAGTCAATGTCAGCATTTTTCTCTTCAAGACCCCTTCATGTTCAGTTCCCCTTCCTTGTCATTTCAGACAATCCCTCCTCTGATTCCATTGCCTGTTCCAACCATTCCCTCCCCTGTTCTCCCCACAAGACCCTGAGCTCACAGTGCTGCTTCACAGACCAAATGGGCAGTTGAGCACACAGGGATCAGGAGGTGTCTCCACTGTTGCTGTTCTGCTCAGGGAGGGAAGCAGACTCAACCAAAGGGGGTTTGTGGCCCTGATTCCCCCCAGGAGTCTACGGATGTGTCAGGTGCTGGGAGGAACTACAGACATTTCTGAGGGTACTGGCTGTGTCCAGGTACACCTTTAGATCCTGAGGTCTGCCTTGCCCCCAAATACCTGCGTTTAATGTGTTACCTTTAGGTGCCTCCACCTTGGAGGACCTCTCCCCTTGTGAGGCTCCGCTCCCTGCTCTCCTGGCATCTTCAGCTTCCCCTCCAAAAAGACAGGAATCTGACACTGTGCTTTAATATGTGGCACAGCTCTGGCCATGTAAATGCAGCATCATTCACCCTCTACACTACTCCTGGACATTGATAAGTGCTTCTCAAAGCCACCCCTTGATCTCTAGAGACCGTTACAAGATGATGAGTTTTTGATGCTGAACCCATGGAGCAAGCAGCTCAGAAGGCCCTTCTGGTGTGCGGTTTCTTGGGCTTATTATTGACACCAGCTTTGAAGGAAGTCAAGCCTTCAGGCAGCGCACTGGGCAGAACCTTTTCTATTACAAAGGAGCCAGTGAGGGAGCCTGTCCTGATCCAGCATTTGACACAATTTAATGGACTAGGTGAGACAGAGCAGTCTCAGAACAAATACCACGAATCCAAGAACTTGTGTAATAACATGTTAACCATTATTACTACTAATGAAAGACACAATAAAAATAACATGAAGAAACAGTGCTCAATCTGGTTGGGATATAGAAAGAGTAATTATGGAGAGAAATGGCAATTTTACCACTGCTTAAAAAGGTCCATGAAATCACTTTCCTCAAGGCATCCTTGAGCTCCTTATTCCTCATGCTGTAGATGAGGGGGTTCACTGCTGGAGGCACCACCGAGTACAGAACAGCCAGCACCAGATCCAGAGATGGGGAGGAGATGGAGGGAGGCTTCAGGTAGGCAAACAGACCAGTGCTGACAAACAGGGAGACCACGGCCAGGTGTGGGAGGCACATGGAAAAGGCTTTGTGCCGGCCCTGCTCAGAGGGGATCCTCAGCACAGCTCTGAAGATCTGCACATAGGACACCACAATGAAAGTGAAACACCCAAAGAATAAACAGGCAATAACAACAAGAAACCCAACTTCCCTGAGGGAGGAGTCTGAGCAGGAGAGCTTGAGGATCTGGGGGATCTCACAGAAGAACTGCTCCACCTCATTGCCTTGGCAGAGTGGAAGGGAAAATGTGTTCCCAGTCTGCACAAGAGCATGGAGAAAGCCACTGGCCCAGGCAGCTGCTGCCATTTTGACACAAGCTCTGCTGCCCAGGAGAGTCCCATAGTGCAGGGGTCTGCAGATGGCAACGTAGCGGTCGTAGGCCATGACTGTGAGGAGAGAAAACTCTGCTGAAAACAGGAATGCTACCAGGAAGACCTGGGCAGCACATCCTGAGTAGGCAATGGTCCTGTTGTTCCAAAGGGAAATGTGCATGGACTTGGGAACAGTGGTGGAGATGGAGCCAAGGTCGAGGAGGGAGAGGTTGAGGAGGAAGAAGTACATGGGGGTGTGGAGGTGGTGGTCGCAGGCTACAGCTGTGATGATGAGGCCGTTGGCCAGGAGGGCAGCCAGGTAGATGGCCAGAAAGAGCCAGAAGTGCAAGAGCTGCAGCTCCCGCCTGTCTGAGAACAGCAGGAGGAGGAACTCGTTGAAGGAGCTGCTGTTGGACATTTTGCTCCTTCATGACATGGGCAACAGTCCAAGGAGGAAAAGACAGTAAGAAGTTAAGTTTCTGCAAAATCTTTTCCCTTTTTCACAAACACACACACAGACATACATATCCCTCCTCCACACATAAACATCCCTTTTATCCTCGGCAAGATCTTAGCTCCCTGTCTGAAGCTTCAGTTGTGAAAGGCAAATGCTGTCTCTGTGTCCTCGCACAGAGCCAACAGGTCTCCACATCAGTCCCTTTCCCAGCTGCTTTAGGTATTCACCTCTCTCAGCTAAGGAACAATCTCAGCCATAAAGGAGACCGGCCTGTGCTGACTTTGCTGTGTTCACTTGCAAAGTGCAGATCTCCAAGCTCACCTCTGTTTCTCAGTCAGATGTCCTGAGAGCGATTGAGAGGCTGTAACAAAGTGCATGGCTCTGATGATGAGAAGAAGGGCCCTGCAATCTGGTGCTCATCCTGAGGGAGATTTGGACATGCAGCTTTTAGGCAAGGACACACAGTGATTATTTCAGCTGCCCATATACAGATCCCCCCACCCACCATTTCCATTTCCTTAGTTCCTCTGTGGCTTCTGCAGGGGACATTCAGCCAATGTAAATGTCCTACAGAAGACCTGTGACCCTTCGCAGGGCAGGGCACAGCCCAACACCACACCCCAACACAGGGTCCAATGTCTTAAAGGTGACATCTGAAGGCCAATCAGCTATTGTCCCTGTTCCTCTGCTGGGTGGCAGAGAAAAGACACAGGGCACTTTCTCAGGGCAAAGCATCTGTGCTGCAAGGGCTGGCAGAGAACTTCTGCACTCCAGCCTTCCATGAGGTTTCTGGCAGCAGTTTCCTCTCACTCTCAAATCATCTCTCTGCCTTTGGAGGAGTCCTTGCCGGGAGCTCTCCGTCTGTCCCTACACAGACCCCTTTCCACTCACTCGGCACTCAGCTCAGTCCCATAGGAAAATCCAAGTAGCAGGAAACTGCGTAGGGACGCCTCCCTCTATGCAGGTGCTACAGAGTTGATCAAAGAATCTCCAGTGAGCCTGAAAAGGAGACACTGGTGCTGTCTGCAGACTGAGGAGTGGTGAAGTCACTTCCAAAACTACTCATCCTTCAGGGTGGTGGTGAAGATGCTGAGCCCTTGTTTAAACACGTCTGCAGCATTTCCATTTCCACCATGCAGACAAAAGTCCTCTGGAAAAGTCTACTCTCAAAATGTCCTCATGATGAGCTGCAACTACGGGTGGCCCTGGCCTTCCAGCCTTTCAGCAGGAGAATGAACCTGCCCTGCCGGAGGTTCTCCTCTCACTCAGAGCTTCTCCCCACAGCCCAGTGGGGAGCTCCCCGGGCAGACTGAGCGCTGACCCTTGCAGGTGGCAAGGCTCACTGTCCAGGGAACAGCACAGCCCTGGGCACAGGAACACTGCTCTGAATTACAGTGCTGGGCAGACCTGGGCGCAGACCCTGGCTTCACATCCCTGCAGCCACCCCTGGCAGAAGAGAGCAGCATGCCCTGTCCCGCTGTTGGGGTGACAGGAATGCTGCTCGGAAGCATCTCCCCCTGCTCTGCACAGGAGAAGGCAGGAGAGCGAGCCGTAAAAACCCCATCAGTAATGGCCTGGACTGGGTTCAGAAGTCCCCTCCAGGAACCTCAGTAACATTGCCCTGCAGACAGGGACCCACCGTGACAAAGGCTGTGAAGGTTGCTCCCACAACAGCTCTGCTCTGTCCTCCCTCTCCACACTGCCGTTCCCCTCTCGCTGCCTTCTCTCCTCTGCTGTCCACAGCAGCAGGCAGTGCCCGCAGCCCTGCTGCTCTTGGCACAGGAGCTGCTCCTGCACTCAGCTGTCTCTGGGCAGTGCTGCCAGGCTGCCACGAGCTGCCTCCGTCCCAGGAGCCTGGCCCCACTCAGGAGCAGAGGAACAGCTGAACTCATCAATTTCTCTGTCCCTCGTGCCCCCTCCTCCTGGGAAAAGTGCACTTCAATAAACTAAAAGGACCTGTTGTCCTTTGCTAACAAGCGGAGAGAGAGAGATTCTAATTTTGCAATTTATTTCATCAGAGAATGAAGATCTATCAAAATTGGAAATGTCTCACTTTGCAAGGCTCATTTCACATCCCTTAACTAGACAGGAGACTGAGGAGTGAACAAGTGGGGAGGTCATTGGCACAGGGTTTAGGTGCTGATTCAGAAATATCAATCTGGGCTGTACCTGCTTAGATGTGAGTCGGAAGTCGTATTCAGATCCCTCCTGTAAACTCCACAAATACAGCAATGGTGGGATTGCCCTTGCCAAAACTGAAGTGAGCAGAGCACAGAGATCTGCCCACGAGGTCCTTGTCAAAGCTCCACTATAATCACTGGAGATGCTGGGTGAGAGTCAGCAGTTCCCACAGAAACACCTGGTGACAGCAGAAGAGACTGAGGAGGTGCAAGGCTTGTGTCAGTGTTTGCTTGCTCTGATGGAGCTACTAGGAGACCTGCATGATCCTAGAGCACGAGTTGAGGAATTGGCCATCTTGGCCATCTGAAATGACCCCAGATGCCAACTACGACAGCAGCAACACTCCGCATGAAGTTGAGGTATGGGAAGATTGCAGGATTAGCCAACAGCTCTTGTAATTCAATGCAGAGTCCTGATTTGATGTCACAGAAAAGTGCTGGCAGGGCCTTGTCTGATGCCTGGAGTGTCCACACGTCTCTAGCAGATACAGTAGGGCACCCACAGGAAAACCATGTCCCCTTGGAGTGATTGCTGGGCAAGTGCCCCAGGGCATCCTGCATTTCCATCCTGTACCAAACAAAGACATTCCAGCACTGGATGTAGGGAGAGCCCATCCCGTCTACATCCAGGGTGCTGCATAAATGGGAGGCACCCCGGCCCCGCCACGTCTCTGCTTCAGGCTCTGCACTCTCAAACCCTTCTAGCTCTCCTCCCCTGAACTCCTCTTCATCCCACCACATGACATGAACAGGTAACGGGCTACGGGTGGCTGCATCAAAGCCTGTCAAGGCCCGTGGACATCTTCAGTGGCACTTTGTTCTTCCTGAACCAGCGTCAGGTACAGGAGAGGGTGCCCATTGGGCTGCTTTCTGTGAGAGGAAATGCCCGTGGCCAGGAATACATGTCCAATCGCTGGAGAAGCTCCAGCCTGGCTATCTTGGCTCAGGTCTTCTTCACCACCATCCTCTGGGAATATGCCCTCCCTGCAGGTCCCATCCCTGCTGCCACCTCTCCCTGCAGCCCCACTGCTCACCTCCCTCATGTGCTCCTGTGCTCCAGTGATCCCGTCCATGGATGAGGAGCAGCCGTTCACCTGCTGCTCCTTCTGCATCTCCAGGACTCACTCTGGGGACAGCCCTGCACGACCAGTGCATTTCTGGCCTGTCCTCTGCAGAGACAGATGCGTCCTCATAGTCCATGTCACAGCCCTGTCCTCTGATCAGCTGCTCACACTGAGGGGACCTCATAGGCCCTTGGCTGGGGCTGGTTCTGCTGCTGGCCAATCCCGCATGGCAGCAGCAGTGACCTCACAATGTGCCCTGGAACCTTCAACTGGCTCTGGCCTATCAGCAGCAGGGACAGTGGTGACGTCACAAGAAACCTCAGCAACCCAGAGCCTCTTGATGACGTCAAGTCTACAGAGAAGGATGTGACCTCACTGTCACCCTCAGAGCCATATCCCTGCTTTTGGGCTATCAAGGACTGGGCCAGCAGTGACCTCACTACCAATATCCAGGCCATATCTCTGCTTTTGGCCTAACAGGGACAGGCACAGCAGTGACCTCACTAACAAACATCCAGGCCATTTGCCTGCTGCTGGCCTATCAGGTCCTGAGGCAGAAAGGCCAACACAACCAACATCCAAACCATGGGCCTTTTCTGTCTGGTCACCACCGGACACTGAGGTAACATCACAAAGGCCTGTGGCAGCTAAGAGCCCCCTCTGGTCTATGCAGAGCAATAAGTGTCCTCAGAGTCACAAGTTTGGGGCTATCAGGTACTCAGGCAGAAATGACCTCAGAGTACGAATGGCAGCCATGGCCCTGCTGGCATGTCATGTTCTCACACGGAAAGGACCCTGTCACTGGTCCCAGGAACATGGCAGAAGTTTTTCTCCAGGGTATGCCTGCTCCTGCACAGCTTTCCTAGGAGAAGGTCTAGGAGAGAACAGTGCCCTGGCCCCAGACACACGTCACCACCTTCACCCCATGAGCCCTGAGCTCTGTCCCTCTTCCCCCACAGGCCTCTGAGCAGACAGCTGCTCTGCACTGGTGCAACAAGAGCCTGAGATCTCTTTGTCTACCCGGAGAGCAATACTGCTGCCTTCCACCCCACCAGAGGCATCTCCTCCCAGCTGCTGCCGATCATTGCAGAAAGGGGCTTGCCCGAGAGGGTCTAAGATCCACCTGTGTTTGGGGATGTGTCCTGGTAGGACTCCTGGACTGCATTCCCCTTTTTTGATTCATTCCTACTTTTGTCCTCCAACTCTGCCACAGAAATTCATTTGACCCAGTGGTGTATGTCATGAACCCTTATCACGAGCAATCAGAGGAGAACGTGTGCAGCCTGGGCACTGGGACCCTTTCACCTCAGGAGGGTGACTGCTACTCAGCTTGCCCAGGCCTCTGCTCTGGGCTTAGGTCACATACACTTACTCCTTCAGTGGGCTCCCCAGGCTGTCCAGATTATCAGCAGGTTGTTTTTGTGAACTCATTTCCTTCTCCAAAGTTCTGATCTATTATGCAGGGTAAAAATTTGACAGCACTGGCTGTTTTAAAATGTTTGCAGCACTTGGGCCATTGATCATACTGCTCTCTCCCAGACTGCTAGTCTGCAGTTCTGCCCTCTCTTTATTTTGCTTCTCTTTGGTTGAGGCTGTCAGGACACCTCAGTATCCTGCTGACTTCTTGTCATGTTCTTGTCCACCAGGCCCCCCACATCTACCCCTGTCTACTCTGCAGACTGGCACATATGGCTGGAAACTCTGCATGAGGTTTGCAGGATGGGAATGTCTAACACTGACTGTAACGCTGAGAGAGATGGGTCTGTTCAGCCTGAAGAAGAGAAGGCTGAGAGGGGACCTGATCAGTGTCTATGAATACCTTAAGAGGGAGTGAGGAGCATGGGGCCAGCATCTTTCCAGTGGTGGCCAGTGATAGGACAAGAGGAAACGGCCACAAACTGAAGCACCAAAGGTTCCACAGAAACTTAAGGAAAAATTTCCTGACAGAGTGACAGAGCCCTGGAATAGGTTGCCAAGAGAGGTTGTGGAATCTCTTTCTCTGGAGATCTTCAAAACCCGCTTGAACGCAATCCTGTGCCACGTGCTGTAGGTGACCTTGTGTGTGCAGGGGGGTTGGGCTAGATGATCTCTAAAGGTCCCTTCCAACCTTAATAATTCTATGATTCTATGTCCCTGCCAGCAGAAATATCCTCCAGCTGGACTCATCACTATTCCCACACCCCAGAGATCACGGGCTCTTGCAGGAGCACAGCCTGTCTCAGAGCCTGCTCTTCCCAAGTTGTTCCCCTTACCCACTGCTGGTTTGTGCTGCTTCACCTTCCCTGATCAGCTCTGGGGAGACATCCAGATCTGGGGAGGGAAACACAATCTCTGGGTCAAAATCCCACGTGGTTTTAATAAGAACAAATAGCAATGCATGGGATAAAAGTAGAGAAAAGATGAGAGAGGCAATGTCCAGCTCTTTCTGCTACTAGTGGCAGAAGGGAGAGCAGTCTCTGTCACTCATGACTCTCCAAGCCGCGCAGACCTCTCTTCTGTCCCAGCTGCACCCAACCTCATGGCAGTGATGGGCTCTCTCAGACCTGGGTTCAGGGACAGTCTGGCACCAGGGTCCAGTCTCACAGCCTTGGTGTCCTCATGAGGATGTGCCAGGGATGCTCCTTCAGCATCATCATACGCTGTGTCTGCGAAGGGAAAGGATGGGGCTGCTCTGATTGCCCTGGGGGCTCCATCCCATCCCCAGCAGCGCACGTTCCCCGCTGAAAGCAGCAAGGCCAGTGCATTGCAGCCTGCCCCACACACATGCCCCTCCTGGGCTGAATCCCCTTCCTCCCTGTCTCTCACTGCCTGAGACCTTCAGTCCCCTAATCCCACTCCAGTCTCTTCACCAGGAAAACTCCTGAGGCAGGTACCCTCCCCATTCCGGGACGCCGGGCTTTCAGGCTGCTGCCACTCTCCTGGCACTGAGGACAGCACCCCAGGAGCCAGCGGCTGCATTTCCCCCTCACCTCTCCGTGCCTCCTCAAACCATTCACCCTCCTCTGCTTCCCTGGGCGCTTCCCAGTCTTGCTGGCCAGGAACAAGATCCTCCCCAGGGTCAGATTCTTCTCTGGCATCGTCATAGCCATCCGCTGGGTCACCTATGGGCAGGACAGGGACCTCTGAAACGAGAGGGGAGCTGGTGATGACAGGAGCCCTCCCACAGAGCAGAGGAAGGAAGGACATGAAGGAACAAAGGGCAGAGACACGGGTGTTGGCAGGGTCACAGAAGATCCAGCATCCTGGATCCAGGGTTATGGGAGTGTGTGTGAGGCAGCAGGGTGCCCTCTCCCCCTGCCACAGGGATAGCAGAGCTGGAGTCTGCACCGGGGCTGGGGATTCCCTGGGACAAACTCAGAGCCTGATGGAGGCAGGGACAAGCTGAGCCCAATAAGGCCCCATTCAGGCACCCAGCTCAGTGGGGCATGTCCAATGCTTGCCCACACTGCATGACTCCAGAGTCATTCCTGAAGGCAATTCCTCCCCATCCCAATGGTGACACTCAGTGACACAGCTATGGGGAGGAGAGACCAACCCTTCCCCTGCCTCCCTGCCCATTACCTGGTGCTGACCCAGGACGTTCCTCACTGTCCCTGGACTCGGGCTGCAGCTTGGTCAGGGAGCCCTCTGAAGAGGAGCCTGGCAAGAGGAGCAGCGATTGTTATCGGGATGAGCCCTGCTGACCCTGTCAATTGTCAGCCCTGCTGGGGATGGGGACCCACCTAGCAGGGACTGCATGGGGAGGACAGCCTAGGGCTTGTCCTGCTCCCATGGGACAAATCCCATCTCCAAGGGCCTTTCAGAGCAGCCCTGGCCACCCCCTTCCCTTACCTGACAGGTACAGCTGATGGGGGCAGCAGGACAGGCAGGGAGAAGCTGTGCCCCCAGGCTGGGATGGGCAGAGCAGGTCGGGAGGAAGCTCCTCGCCTGAGCCCAGCACTGGGCTGCTGTCCTGAAAGAACCCATGACCCCAGCACTGAGAAGACAACTGGCCTGAGGGCTGCAATGGTCCCATCGTGGGTTAGGGCCAGTGGAAAGGGCCCTGCCATGTGCTCTGTCCCAGAACCGACCACACAGACCTGGAGGACTGAACCTCTCCTGCTTCTCCCACACTTGGCTGTAGTCAATCTCCTGGTACACGGCCTCAGAGAAGGGCTCCAGAGACCTCCTGGAGGCTGAGGACATGGGCAGGATTGGCACAGGCACATGGAGAAAAGAGAGGGACCCCGATGTGGGCACTCAGCCCTTCCACCTTAGCCAGATGAGCACTGACCCCACAGCCCAGACCCACTGCTCTGCCCAGGCACAGTCAGATCCCCAGTGATGGCAATGCCCCTGTAGAGATGGTCTGGGGCAATGTCACCTCATGCTCTCTTTTCAGAGCCAGCCCCCAATGCCCCTTTTGGCCCCAAGTCAGTCCCTGCTCTGACCAGGGAGCAGCTCCTATAGCTCCTCTCGCCAGGGAGCTTCTCACTCTCTGCCAGGCTGGTCCATAAAATGATCCTGCCCTGACATGGGAGAACAGGGCAGGACAGAGGGAGCAGCCCAGGGACCGACTGCCACTCTGAGAGACTCCCTGCCCTGAGCTCCTCTTGGCACCACTCCTGCCCCACAGCCTCCCCCTAGCACTGTCCAGAGCGCAGCCAGCAGTGCCCCTGGATGTCTCCTGCTGCTCCCATCTCCCCCAGCCCCTCGCTGCCTTTTCCCTCTGCCCCATCACCATCTCCTCCTGCATCAGCACTCCCACAGCTCCTGCTTGTGGGTGTCCCACAAACAGTGAAGGAACAGGGAATAAGGCAGGAGGTAGCACCCCCACCTCAGCCCCTCTGTGCCCTCACACATACCCTACAGCCCCCACAGGGCTGTCAAGAGGCATCGTCCACTCTGGTACAGATGGGGAAGGACCCACCTCTGCACTGAGCCCTGGCTCTTCGCACTTGCCCTGCTAGGAGGGCCAAGAGCAGGCAGAGCAGGGCCCCCAAGATGATGCAGATGACAACAGGCACGGAGACTCCCCCGCTCTCCCTCACACGCCTCTGGGTGGGATCTGCATGGGCAGTGACATGGACGAGGCAGGCCCTCGCCTGGGGCACGTCGGGGCCCAGGGACACCCCAGTCCCGACCCATTGCACATGACAGGGCTGGGGGACCCTGTGCTGGTTTGTGAGGCAGCTCTCACACTGCTGGGTACTCACAGCCCTCCACAAAGCCAAACGCTCCCACTCCTGGGACTCCTCTCTGAGGGCCCAGGGCCCCTTCCTTTGGGCTGCAGGTCACAGCCTGGCCCCAGGGAGACCCAACCCAGGGAGGAGGGCAGGTTACCTGCTCATGGGGCTGCTGTTGTCATCCTGGGTGCAGCTGCAGAGCAGGGAGAGAGATGTGGCTGTGCCTGTGTATGTCCCCTCCAAGTGCCATCAGAACAGTCCTTCCCTGGGTGCCCATGACAGGCCCTGGGCTCTCTGCTCTGGGCCATGGGGAGGACAGCATGGACAGCCCAAGACAGGCATTCAGGGGGCTGCAGAACCCCACAGGCAAAGGCATGAGGACACCCTGCCCCATAACATCTGCTCCCCACCTGGCACCAGGCACCCAACCTCTGCAGGGACATCCCTATTCTGGAGTCTGGGGCCCTGTGGGGGCCCAGCTGGGATAACATGTCCCCAAACAAGGGGACCAAGCACTGCCACTCACCAGAGCAATTCACAGCAGCATCTTCCTTGTGCTGGCAGGCACCGCTGTTGCCGCACTGCACATTGCAGTCCCAGAGAGACCGCTCCGTCCCTCTGCACTTCACTTGCTGCAGCCAGATGGGACCCGTCCCCTCCCCAAACGCAGCCTCCCCCAGGGCAGACACGGCAGGGCCGCAGCCCAGCTGCCTGCAGGCCACCTCAGCGTCCTTCATGTCCCAGGAGTCATCACACACCGTCCCCCAGGCGCCATGGTGCCAAACCTCCACTCTGCCCGAGCAGCCGTCCTCTCCTCCCACGACACGAATCTTCTCCATCTCTGGAAAACACAGAGCCCTCCATGTGATTGGGGTGGTTGGGAGGGCCTGGCCAGGTGAGAAGGGCACAGGGAGCAGCAGTTACCTGTGCAGCTCGTAGAGTTGGGGCACTCTGCCGCTAGGGCTGGAGGGGTTTCTGGTCGTCTCCCTGTAGAAGGAAACGCTACAGTGAAAGAAGGGGCTGCTTTATGGGGGTCATGTGGACAGGATCAGGACTGAGCTGTGCTTGAACCTCCCAGCACCTCCCCCTGCTCGTGGACAAAGGTGAACCCCCCTGATAATGCAGTGTGTAACAGTGCTGAACTCCAGGGTTATCCTGGCTGCTCACCCCAAGAGGTTTCCTGGTTAGCAGAGGAGCAGGAGCATGTCCCCAGGGGAGGCTGTTTCTGAGCTCTGGTGCCAGCACTGCCCTGCGCACGGCCTGGTTCCTACATAACCTTGAGCCACCAGCACCGCGTTCTCTCTCCCCCTTCCCATTCCCTCAGCAAACCACGGTCATGAGTGGAATGCTCTGCATGGACTTCCCAAGCTAAAAGGTGATTGTCTGGGCCCCATCTATTCACAACAGAGATCAACAGGCACCTCCAAGAGGTGTCCAAGGTGCAGTAGAGGAGCTCACCAAGGTGAGGTGGAGGCTGCATGTGCCTCTTCCCCTCCTTGGCCATGTGGGTAGCTCAAGGCAGCTACTGCTCATGGATATGTTGTATTTGTGTCACTGACAGCAGAATGATCTCATATGGAAAGTAAAAGCCACTCCAGACCCCTTCTCAACATTGTGCCTTGCTGAACAGGGAGCAAGACCTGCTGTGAGCTTTGCGCCCACATGGCTCCAGCATTACCATTGCAGGTGATGTGGGTCTCTTCTCGTTGGTCATCACAGGACTGTGGGTTCCAGGGATCAGAGGGGCACTGCCAAAAGGAGCTGTTCCTCTTTCCACACTCAACATGATCCAGCCATGTATGGCCAGATACCTTCCTATATGGCAGGTCTGTTTCAAGGAATCCTCCATCTCCACAGCCCAGCTGTTTGCACACCAGAGACACGGTGCTCGAAGTCATTGAGTTGGAGCAAACACTCCCCCATGACCCGTTGTAGAAAACCTGTAGGCGCCCAGAGCAGCCATCACTGTTCTCCAGCCTCAAGGCCACAAACTCTGGAAGGAAAAACACAAAGCTAGGGGGGACAAGCTGGTCCTGGAGTGAGCAGAGATAAACATAACAAGAATTCCTTAGGGCATTCTATGGCATCCGTGAATAGGGAGGATTATTCTAAGAATCATAGATTGCTTAAGGTTGGAAGGGACTTTTAGAGGTCATCTAGTCCAATCACCCTGCACACGCAGGGTCACCTAGAGCACGTGGCACAGGACTGTGTCCAAGTGGGTTTTGAAGATCTGCAGAGAAGGAGACTCCACAACCTCTCTGGGCAGCCTGTTCCAGCGCTCTGTCACCCTCATTGCCAATAAATTTTTCCTTAAGTTTCTGTGGAACATTTGATGCCTTAGTTTTTGGCCGTTTCCTCTAGTTCTATCAGTGGCCACCACTGAAAAGAGGCTAGTACCATCCTCCTCACTGCCTCCCTTGAGGTACTTCTAGACACTGCTCAGGTCCCCTCTCAGCCTTCTCTTCTCCAGGCTGAACAGGCCCAGCTCCCTCAGCCTCTCCTCATAGGGCAGATGTTCCAGGCCCCTGATCATCCTTGTAGCCCTGCGCTGGGCTCTCTCCAGCAGCTCCACATCCCTCTTGTCCTGTGGGGCCCAGAACTGGACACAGTACTCCAGATGTGGCCTCACCAGGGCTGAGTAGAGGGGCAGGATCCCCTCCCTCGACCTGCTGGAGACGCTCTTCTTAATGCACCCCAGGATCCCATTGGCCTTCTTGGCCACAAGAGCACACTGCTGCCTCATGGTCAACTTATCATCCACCATGACACCCAGGTCTTTCTCCGCAGAGCTGCTCTCCAGAAGGTCAGTCCCCAGCCTGTACTGGTGCCTGGGGTTATTCCTCCCCAGGTGCAGGACCTTGCACTTGGCCTTGTTGAACTGCATGAGGTTTTTCACCGCCCAGTTGTCCAATCTGTCCAGGTCCCTCTGGATGGCAGCGCAGCCCTCTGGGGTATCGGCTACTCCTCCCAGTTTCGTGTCATCAGCAAACCTGCTGAGGGAGCACTCTGTGCCTTCATCCAGGTCATTGATGAATAAATTGAACAGGACTGGACCAAGGACTGACCCCTGGGGGACCCCGCTAGCTACAGGCATCCAACCAGACTCTGCACTGCTGATCACCACCCTCTGAGCTCTGCCATCCAGCCAGTTCCTAATCCACCTCACTGTCCACTCATCTATCCCACACTTCTGGAGCTTGTCTAGGAGAGTGTTGTGAGGGATGGTGTCAAAAGCCTTGCTGAAGTAGAGATAGATGGCATCCACTGCTCTCCCCTCATCTATCCAGCCGGTCATTCCATCATAGAAGGCTATCAGGTTAGTCAAGCATGATTTCCCCTTGGTAAATCTATCCTGACTACTCTTGAGCACCTTCTTGCCCTCCACGTGGTCCTCGTGCCTTCACCAAGAAGCAGGGAGTCTTCTAGACATGCAAGGGCTCAGATAGTCAGAGGGCACTGCCAGCAAGGCACTGTTTTACCAAGGGAGTAGAGAGAAGCATCCAGTGTGCAGCACTACCCTCCCCTCGACCTGTGGGGACACCTGTGCTCTCCCTATAGCCCTGAGCAGGTCCAGTGGGGACTGTGCATGGGTGTCCCCAGGACCGGGCAGGAAGGGGGCTCAGGGCAGTAGGGGCAGTTCCATCATGTCCAGCTTCTCCCTCGTCCCCTCCTCATGAAGCACCAGGCTCCCACCACGGCTGCCCACACAGACCTGAGCAGACGACTCCTGCATCCTCTTTGTGCCTGCAGTTGTGCTGCCCCCAGGGCCTGGCCGGGCAGTCCCAGAGAGCAGCTTCATCCCCGGAGCAGTTCACGTCATCCAGCCAGATCTGCCCAGAGCCTTCCCCGTAATGAGCAGAGCCGGTGAAATTCACAGCCAACCCGCAGCCCAGCTGGCGGCAAACAACGGTGGCGTCCAGCAGGTCCCAGGAGTCGTCACAGACGGTCCCCCAGGTGCCGTTGTAGTAGATCTCCACTCTCCCAGCGCAGCGCCCTGCCCTGTGCACCAGCCGGACCCGCCGGCTCCCTGCACCCGGGAGAAACCCGGCTGTCAGGGGCTCGCAGCCCTGGGGAGCACAGCACATTGGGGACCGTCAGAGCAACTCACCCGAGCAAACCACCCCCACGTCCTCGGCAATTCCTGCAGGCGCTGCCGCAGGCAGGGAGGTGTTGCAGAGGGTCAGGCGAGTCTCCTTCCCTGCACACTGGACCCTTCTCAGCCCCACGGGGCCCGTCCCTCGCTCAGACTTCGGCGGGTTGTAGGCTTGCTCTGCCTCTCCGCACTGGAGCTGCCGGCACACCACGCTGGCATCATTCAAGTCCCACTGGTCATCCAGGACTCGAACCCATGTCCCATTCAGGGGCATCTCCACTCGCCGGTCACAGCGGCTCCCTCCACCGACCAGACGCAGGGATCCAGAGAGTCCTGCTCGGAGAGAGGGGAAATGTCCTGCATGCTGCCTTGTTTCCCATTCTCATGCCCTTGGACATCCTGGAGCTCACCTATCCATATCCAGCTCACAGCTCAAGGATGGGAGTGCTCCAAGGGATTTTGTTTTCCAGGCCCTAAAACTTGCTGAGCTCTAATATCATCTCAGTGATGGAAATGGGAAAGCATTGGAGGTCAAGCCAAATCCCTGAGCCACCAGATATGTCCTTACGGATGAATCTGGAGCAGCTTCAGCAGCAGGAAGTGGTGGCCTGTACCACCTGGGTGACAGGGTGAGCCGTAGCCTTGCTCCATCTTCAAGTTGGGACTGGCTCCTGCTGGGACAGCTCTGCCCTTTTACATCCCTGTGGATCTGGGAAGTGGAGCTTGTGTCCTTAGCAAGAACCAGAGGGATGAGGGCCTTCTTTACAAAACAGGACAAGTTTGAGGTTCATATTGACAAGGAGCAAGGGCAAATCCCAGCCCCAAGGTCCTGCTCAGCCTCAGCAATTGCTCCTGCTGGGCGCACTCATGGTCCAGTCCCCGCAGGCTGTTGGATCAGGGTCTGGTCTGGGATGGGGGTATGGGCTGCAGGAGGGAGCAGAGGATCTTTCACAGCTGCAGGGAGAGGAACCGTGTCCCACAGTTCCCTCCTTGGCCTGTGCCCCAGGAGAGAACAGAGGAGCCCAGGCCTGGTGGTGGCCCCAAGGCCTGAACCAGATGCCCTGGAGCAGCAGAGATGCCGGCTCCCTGCTCAGCTCTCATCTCCCCCAAGAAAACGCGCTCTGCAGGAGCAGGCAAAACTCTCTGAATCCCACCATGGAAACCCATAGTTTCTCCAGCAGGAAATATAGTTTGTCACTGCCAGGGGCTCCCCTGCTTTGTGTTTCCAAGTCACACAAAAGGGGCAAAATTAGTTAATCCATTTTCCCAGAACTCACCTGAGCAAAAAACACCAGCAATATTGTCAGGTGAGCATGGGGACACCCCCAGAGCAGTCACAGGGCACTGTCCCAAATGGGATTCGGTCCCATTACAGTGGAAAGTGTCTCTCCAGACAGGGCCTGTTCCTCTCCCAAAGTGCCCTCCTGCAGGAATGGACTCAGCAAATCCACAGTTGAGTTGATGACAGAGAACATGAGCGTCAGAGATGTCCCAGCCAGAGTCACAGAGGGTTCCCCAGGTCCCCTCCACCTCGATCTCCACTCGCCCTGAACACGCTGTGCTGCCATTCACCAGCCTGAATCCTGTGTACTCTGGGGAAAGAGGAAGGAAAGTGAGGATGGTTTTGTGCTCTTGCACCCTCAGGTGCTGGAGGAGATGCCAAGGGGATAGCAGCCCTTTCTGCTCCTTCCACATCATTTTAAGATTACAGACAACAACAGCACCTCACTTCCCTGCTCCCTGTTTCTTAGCACATAGCTTATGGGTGGCATTTCACACTGCCTCCCTGAATGCTCACGTGTGCAGGTGACACCAGCGTCGTTGGCATGGCTGCAGGTCTGGTTGCTGAGGGACCTCCTGGGGCAGGAGGAGAGGAAGGGCTCATTCCCCACACACTGCAGCTCTCCATCCCAAATGGGACCGACCCCCTCTCCAAAGTGAGCTCCCCCACGGACAGACAGGGCAGCACCACACTGCAACTCCCTGCAGATCACGCCAGCAGTTTTCACATCAAAGTGTGAGTCACAGACTGTTTTCCACTGGTCTGCATCTCCGATCTCCACACGTCCTGAACAGGGGCTGTTTCCTCCAACCAGCCGAACAAATCCTGGGGAAAAAATAAAATTTAAAAACCCCACAATGACAGGGAGTTGCCACAAGCTTCTGGCAGTTACATACCATGGCAGCCACATCCAAAGGATCCCATTAACGTCAAACAGCAGCTCTCAGTAGGTTCTGATGACACAAACCCTTCAAGATCCTCTGCGCTTCCTCTCATACCTACACAGTGCTCTGGAGCTTGTCTCAATCACATACCCATAGCCACAGGCACTGCTCAGGGAAATGCTGCTGCCCCACAGGCTGCCCCACTGCCCGGGACAGATCCCCAGCACTGCAGCCCTAACGATTGCTGCAGCCTGTTCAGCCATGGAGAGCTCAGAGACAGCCTGGGGAATTGCCTCGGAACAGCCCAAAATGCTCCCTGTTCCCAGGGTGTCCTGCACTGTCGGAGGGGTCAGTGACAGGGACCCAGCAGGACCAGCCTGAGCCTGTGGTGACGTGGGAGGGAGCAGAGAGCGGCCCCACAGACACCAACCCAGAGCTCGTGGGGGGCTGGTCCTTGCAGGGTGGCCCTGGACAAGGGGTGCCCTGCTCATCCCCCTGCTTCTCTGCGCCAGGCCCTGCTCTTGTCCCCTCTGAAAAGCCCCTTTGGGTCACCCAAGGCACTCCTGTCTGTGAGGAAAATGACTGCAGGAGCCTCAGACATCTTGTACCATTCCCCTAGCCATGGGCTGCCGAGCAAGTCATCCTGAGATCTGGGGCACAGGGACACCCAGCACTGCCAGGAATATCCTGGCAGAACCTGAGCAGATTGATGGAGACCTAGAAGCTGTAGGACAGGGCGAGGGATTCATTTCTCAGCCTCAGGCACCATCCGAGGGTGGGCTGAGCCCCCAGGATCCTGATGGGGTCTGTGCACCCCGTGGTGGGCTCATGTGGGACTTTCCCCAGGGATAGCAGCAGCTGCAGTAGTGCAGTGAAAGTCACAATGTCAGGGCCTGAGCTGGTACCCACGTACTGCTCCTTCAAGGCACAGCCTGGTTAGTCCCCTGATCCCAGGCCCCACTCCAGAGCTGAGGAACTGGATGACTCCTTACCTGAACAAACAACTCCGGCGTCCCAAGCATGAATGCAGTAGTTGTTATCCCAACTACCATGTGTGCACTCAGACAAGGCAGTCTCGGTGCCGTGACATCTTACAAAGTACGGCCAAATCCGGCCAGATCCTGGCCCAAAATATCCGTACGGAGGGACACGGACAGCAAATCCACAGCCAAGCTGCTTACAAACTACAGCAGCATCTTTCATGTCCCAGAAAGAAACACCACACACGGTCCCCCATTGGCCCTGATGTTTCACCTCCACTCTCCCAGCACAGCGGCTGTCTCCATCCTCCAGCCTCACCTCTGCAGCACCTTCAAACACAGACACGGGGACGGTTAGGAGGGCACTGATCCCAGCACAGTGACTGTGTAGGGTCCCAGGGCTGAGTCCCAGCCCCTGGGGTGTGAGACGTCTCCCCTCTGCACTCTTGGGATGCCCAGGGACCCATTTCCTTTACCCCGATCCACCATGGGTACCACTCAAACGCACCCACCACCTGCAGGTCTTTATGGGTCCCCAGGGAGCATTGAGATGATCCCCATCTTCCATCCCAACCCTCATTCCCTCCTCAATTACAGGGAAGAGCTCACTCTTACCCCACACTTACCCAGCACTTACCCCAGCACAGCTGCACCCAGACGAGCAGCCACAGCACCCAGGAGATGCAGAGTCCTTTTGCCTCCATCTGCAGCCTCCTGCCTTGATGGCACTGCCCTGATGCACCCTCTCCCTGCCACAGATCCTGGGGACTTGTGCAGGACAACAAAGATGGGAGGCCAATATATATCTGCAGGTGCCGGCCCAGCTCCCAGACGAGCCAATCGAAGCAACAGGCACCATTTTAGACGTTATCGGGGGTTATCTCCCTTCAGTCACAGCCCAGCCCTCCAATGAACTTCTCGAGCGCCACTCATGACCATATATGCAGCACGGCTCCACTGCGGATGTCCTGGTCACTGCTCTGGGGCATTATCATGGGGCCCATCCCAGTGGAACAGGGCAGACCACGGAGGGAAATGGCTCTGTCACACTTTGTATTCCACTCGGGTGACTGGGAACTTTGGGGATGTCACATGCTGTGTTTGCCCGAGTGCCCAAGGTGCAAGTGTTCAGCTTTCCCCACGCTGTGAGAACTGTGGAGCTGGGATTGTCCCTGGGACGGGCTGTGTCAGGAAGGGAAAGAAAGAGGAACAGCCCCTGATCCTGCTACAGTCCCGCTGTGCTGGGAGCAGCAGCAGTGAAAGGTCTCTTAGCCGCAGCCAGAGATACATCCCATGAGTGCAGTCTCGTCCACCCCTCTCGGACAGCCTGGTGCTGGTGCCTTGGCCAGGAGCAGGGAGCTGGGACATTTCACTCCTCTGACAGCAGACAGGGCAGCCCAGGCGCTCAGAGCCCCCCAGCTCTCAGGGTGTTCACCCAGGAGCCCGTTATTCCCTTGCCGGGGCTGATCGGCAGATCAAAGCCTCGCCTGCAGGTGCACAAACCACAGCCCACGTGGCCTCGGCAGCCTGCGCCGCGCTCTCCCTGCAGCAGCGAACGAACCAGGAAGACGGTGGTTTCTCTCTGGCCTTGGTTTCCCTAGCAGTGGCACTGCGTGCAGCCACTGTGGCAGCTCCAGGACCTGCTCCCAGGGATGGGGCTGCAGGGGCTGTTCCTGGTGTCTTTGCGCCCATGGGTACTGGTGCAGGTCCTAGAAGGGCAGTGCAGTTTCTCATCAGTGATGCTGCATCTCTCCTCACCTGTTGCTGTAGCATAACTTCATACAGTTCCATGCCTCTAGGCTTTAATGCTCTAACATTATGGTTAGGGATTTTACTTTTTTTTTTTTTTTGTAACAAAATGAGTGCTTTTTATTGAGATATGTTTGGACATTTTATGACATTTGGACATTTGTGTATTTTTTTCCACATTATTTTGTTATGTTACCCTTCCAGGGGATGCTGTCCTTATCCTCTCCACTGCACTCTGCATTTAACTCCTTCACCTTCCCTTCCCTTGGATAAGGATTGTGAGGTCATTGCTGCCTGAGTGCCTGATTGGCCAGCAACAGGGGCATGGGTGGGACATGTGCTTTTCACGTCACTCCTCATAGGATAGCTGATAGGCCAGAAGCTGGCACATTTGATGAAATCTTGATCTTGAATCTGTTTTGTTATCAAAAAGAGGCCTCTGTGGACATTTTTCTCACGCCTTTCCTTGGGAGTGAGATTACCTCTGTCTCGTCCAACAGCCATTACTCCCAATCTCCTGTCAGAACATCCTTGGAAACCCCTGACACGCTACAGACCCAAAGGTGGTATTAAAACAGGTGTACATATGAAGAACAGAAACCTAGTACAGGGAACACGGGCAACTCAAGCAAGCTCCCTGCTGCCGGACAGGTGTCATTCCTACAGCACACAAACCCTGGAAATCAGAGATTCCTAACACTGCAGGCCTATATGCAGGCCTGCTGGGACAGGGGTGGCCTCTCCAAGTTAATTCTTCACCAGATACAAGCTGCTGGTCTATCAGGGACTCAAAACGAGATGTCATCACAGTCACCTTCATAGACATATCATTGCTCCTGGCCCGTAAGCCTCTGAGAAATAAATTAACCTCACTGTAACTTCCTCAGCCCTAAGACAAATGCTGACATATCATCTGCTTAGGCAGATATGATCTCAAAAGCACAGACCTGGTTGTGTACCTGCTATGGCCCTACTAACCGATAAAGTAGAAATGATCTCACAGTCACTTTCCAGTCACAACTCTCCTGGTGACCAAATGATGCTCTGAACAGGTGCTTGTAAGTTGTGGATCACATTTCCCCCCACCATATGGCAATACAGTCGCCCCTGGGCATCTCAGACAGCAATAGACTCTGTATGTTGGCAAATTAATAAAGGCTTGAATGCAAACTTATATTCATAAGCTGAAACCTATTTGAAAACTAACACTGGGCAAGAGATGGAGAAAAAAATCCTCATTTCCACAAATTCAATATTGGACTAGGTGATCACAAGGCAGGCAAGAAATGATCAGATACAAATGGAAAGAGACATTCAAGTTTCATAACACATTAAACAAAATGTGCTTGTTCAATACTCAACTCGTTTGTGACCCTTAAATCATCAGAACTATTTCCTTGTAAGCTGTGCTAACCTGTTACTGCCCAAGAATCAGCTGGATGTTGCTGATAAAACACAATACGCCTGCCTGGCTTTGTTGGAAGTTCAGTCCCTGTGTAGTTTCACACACTGAGGCTGCTAACACTTACTCTGCCAGTCTCACCAGGTCTTCCACAAGTACTCTCACTACTGGGTCTCTAAAAGCAGCACTGGGAGATGCCAGCCTTTTCTCATCTGCCTGGCCCCATGCTGTCCTTAACACTCACCTCCTTTGGTTTGACAGTGGGCAGCCATGATGTGGCAAGGGAGAAACATGTTCCCTTGCTCTCATGTCCCTCGGAACAGCCGTCTGTTGGAATTGTCCCCTCCGCAGGGGCTTTTACACCTGGAGAAAGCTCACAACAGCAGCAGGTACCCAGAGCTGTTCTTCAGAGGGACCTTGAGGCTACAGAAATGCGCTGCTGGGAAAAACAAAGGCTGTGCAAGGTCCCCTTCCTACTGAGGAACACGTCTCAACCATGGAAAACAAAACTTCCTTGAGTCCATCGGGCTGTAAGGGCAGGAGGGGAGCAGGTAAGAAAGATCAAGGCATTCAAGGCTGCTTGCAGGGGTGGGAGCAGAGCCCCAAGTGCAGCCCGGCCTCTGGGCAGGCAGCCGCCAGCAGCGCCATGGGGCTGCATGAGGAGCCCTCCTTGGCACCCAGCAAGCCCAAGGCCACGCACTGCTCTCTGCCGCCAGGCTCAGCAGTGCCAGGGGGAGTCCAGCACACGCAGACCCTTCCTCACGGCGACCCCCCTGGCCCCTGCCGCTGCCCTCCTCCCCCCACGGAGCAGTGGAACATCCCAGAGGGGCAGTTATCGCCACGGGAACACGGAAGCTTCCCAGGGCTGCGCCTCACAGTGGCCCCAGTGCTGGCCACTCAGCAGCAAGGCCAGGTGAGCAGCAGGGCTGCGCAGCACCAGGGGCCACCCGTGGTGCCCACAAGATGCAGGGGAGCTGCGGGGCTGCAGGGCAGCCTGCGCGATGCCTCCCAGGGGAGGCCACAAAGCCACCGCGCGACACTTGGTGCTCACACCTGCTCACACAGAGACCCCTGCTCTCAGCGCTGCAAATGCCAATGACTCCATTTCTCTTGCAGTCACTGGAGAGTAAAAAAAAAATGGACAACTCTCCAGTTGAAGAAATGGATTGGGAGAGCTCGGTGCAGGTAGTGTGTGTGCAGGCAGAGGCTGCGCGGGGACGGCTGGCGCTTGGCTCTGCGAGAGCAGCCGCAGGGCTGGTGGCAGAGGTGGCAGGGAGCTCTGGCAGGCCTGGGTGCTGGGGCAGAGCTGCGCCAGGGCCAGGAGCGGCCAAGGCCTCGGGGGCTGCTGCCTGAGCCTGGCGCCCTGGCTCTGTGCACCGCCTGCCCCGCGCACGCAGGGGACACGAGGCCCCGCGCACAGAGCCAGCGCTGCCACCATGACCATCCCCTCAAGGTCTCCTGCTCTCTTCCAGGCTCCGGGAACCAAAGGCCTGGACAGCTGCAGTTGCGAGGAGCCCATGGAGTGGGAGAGCTCCAGCTGCAGCATCCAGGTATTGCCCCTGCTTCTGGCACCATGAGGAGAGCTGGGGCTGGGCCTGGCCCCTTCCCGCTTTCCTGTTTCCCAAATCAGGACAAGAGGTCCTGGGAGCAGGGAGCGCGGGCTCTCAGTCCTGCCCTGCAAACACCTCTTACTCCCTTACAGGCTCCATGCACAAATGGGAGCTCTGGGAACCAGCCAGAGCCAATGGAGTGGCTCAGTTACGACAGCAGCCAGGTACAGTCCCTGTAGCCAGAGGATTCCCTTATCCTTTCTCTTCCCCACGCACCGTCCCCACCAAGGTCTCCTGCTCTCTTCCAGATGGTGGGGAGCAGCGGCCTGGTCAGCTGCAGCACGGACGAGCCCATGGATTGGGAGAGCTCCGGCTGCAGCCCCCAGGTATGGCCCCTGCTGCCGGCTGCACGGGCAGAGCTGGGGCTGTGCCCGGCCCCTTGGCGCTGCTCCGCGCTGCCTTTGGGGAGCAGCCGCGCGGGAGCCTGGCCCAGGTGTGCGGGCGCTCTGGCGGGCCGCGGCGCCGGGGCAGAGCTGCACAGGGCGCAGGAGCGCCCAAGGCCTGGGCACCTGCTGCCTCAGCCCCTCTGCCGGCCTCTGGGCTGCGCTGGCCACGCCAAGCCTCTGCCAGGGCACCAATGACGGCAGCGCTGCTGCCAAAGAGCCCGCGCAGCCGCCAAAGAGCCTCTGCTCCACGGGAGCCCCCGAGCCGCTCCTCGGCCCTGCTGATGCCTCCTTTTCCCTTGCAGGCCAAGCTCCCCTTCACCCTGGCTGCTGCCTGGAAGCGCTGGGCCCAAGGACTCCGGCCATAACATCTTATTTGGATTTTTTTTTTGGAGACTTTTATAGTAATATTTGATATTGTTGATATTATTGTTGTTAGTGTTATTGATATTGTTTTTATTGTTGTTGTTCTTAGTGTTTATTATAATGTTTTTTATTGTTATTGTTTAAATTTATATTCCTGTATCATTGTTTAACTTTTGTGTCGTGTTTCCAAGTGAGGTCAAGCACAGAAATCATCCCCATTGCAGAGGTGTGTGTGTAGCCCTAAGATTCCAGCCCCTAGGGGCAAGGGAGGGTGTTGCAGATAGTTAGGGTCCGGCGGCCAGAAGATATCGTGCTGTACGGAAAGATAGGGCCCCTAATAGCCAATAGCGTTTAGTTTATGATGTAAGCAGATGGATGTGACGTTGTAAACCTTAGCTATATAACGCCTTGTTACCCATCAATAAACGCCATTTGCCGTCCACCACATTGGTGTCAGCGAGCTGATGGCCCGAGCGGCCTGGGGGTGGTCGCCGTGCCGTTCCTGAACCAGGTCGCCACGCCGCTTGAACGGCAACAAGTGGTGCCGAAACCTGGGAATCATCGGCTGGACGGGTGAACGGCGGCTGGAGCGAGTGGACCAGCCCGGTGGGGAGGACGCTCCCGGACGAACAAGGAGGATGGAAGCCCTTGTGAAGGTCGTATCGCAATTACATAAGCATTGGGGGATTGATTGTAAGCCAAAAGATTTTACTCTCGCTGTTGCGAGGCTTTTAAAAATTAAGGTTATAGACCAGCCGGTGGATATTCTGAAGTCCCTGAAGTGTGTCCCTAAAGTGTGGGACAAACGTACTAAGGCGTTAGCCGAGGAAATGATGTCTTCGGGTTGTGGGAAAAACCTTAAGGGTTGGGGAAAAGCTGTACAAGCCTTGCAGAAAGCTATAAAAGAGCAGGAGACCTGGGTAGCGGTAAGGGACTGTTTGTTGGCCACCCCGAAAATGGGAGTCGGGGCAACCGCACAAACTTTGCACCCCCCAGATGATGGTGATTCTGCTGACCCTAAAGATCTGCAAGAGAGCGACACATCCCCTCCATCCCCGAACCCCGTCCCGCTTACAGAGGAGCAGAAACAGCCGAAATCTGTTTGGAGCGAGCTAGCCAAGGAAGCTAGGAACATTGAAAAGAAGTCAGAGCTTGGGGACGTCTGGGCCAGGCCACCACCCTATGCCCCTCAAAATGGCGCCGAGCAGCAAGGGGAAGGGCCGGGCGAGGGTGCCCCCGGCGCGAGTGAGGGGCCGAGAACCAATGGGGGTGACCGGACAGGTGAGGGAGGCCCGAGCGAGGCGCTGAGGACCAATGGGGGTGACCGGACAGGTGAGGGAGGCGCGAGCGAGGGGCCGAGAACCAATGGGGGTGACCGGACAGGTGAGGGAGGCCCGAGCGAGGGGCCCAGAACCAATGGGAGTGACCGGACAGGTGAGGGAGGCCCGAGCGAGGGGCCCAGAACCAATGGGGGTGACCGGACAGGTGAGGGAAGCCCGAGCGAGGGGCCAAGAACCAATGGGAGTGACCGGACAGGTGAGGGAGGCCCGAGCGAGGGGCCGAGAACCAATGGGGGTGACCGGACAGGTGAGGGAAGCCCGAGCGAGGGGCCAAGAACCAATGGGAGTGACCGGACAGGTGAGGGAGGCCCGAGCGAGGGGCCGAGAACCAATGGGGGTGACCGGACAGGTGAGGGAGGCCCGAGCGAGGGGCCCAGAACCAATGGGGGTGACCGGACAGGTGAGGGAGGCCCGAGCGAGGGGCCATGAACCAATGGGGGTGACCGGACAGGTGAGGGAGGCCCGAGCGAGGGGCCGAGAACCAATGGGGGTGACCGGACAGGTGAGGGAGGCCCGAGCGAGGGGCCCAGAACCAATGGGGGTGACCGGACAGGTGAGGGAGGCCCGAGCGAGGCGCTGAGGACCGATCAGAGCGGCCATTTCACAAAAGGCGCCTCCGTGAGTAGAAGGCGGGGCGAGCCAAGAGGGGGGGAACAGCCCGCCCACAACGGAAGTGGGCGGGACGGAAGTAGGCGGGGCCGGAAACCAACGAAAAGGTACCGGAGCCCGGAAGTGACCAGTCAGTCGAGTTCCGGTTCCGGATCAGACACTAGTCAGGACGAGTGGCTCACAACTGATTCAAACTTAAGGAAGGAGAAAAAGAAGGTAAACAGAACTAAGAGGCAAAATATTCCCATTCAAATTAAAGAAAAGCCGCGAAGGGAAGAAACCCCTCTCACGGACTGGAAGGAAATAAAGATCGCATGTGCCAACTGGGGCGCATCGGCCACGCTAGCGTTCCCGGTCCGGGTGACAGAGAGGGGACAGAGGGTCCACTCGCCGATAAAATCTAAGGACGTACAAGCGATTGTTAAAGCAATTGCGGATAAAGGGATTATTTCTGGCATGGTCTCAACCCTCATAGATGGTATCTTCGGGGGGGACGATATGCTCCCATTTGATATAAAACAAACTTGTAGGCTAATCTTTGATGGAGCAGGGATGACTGTTTTCAGACAAGAATGGGAAGACAACTGTACAAAGTGTTTAGCCGAAGTAACTGGGGCAGATCATCCATTACACGGCTCCAGCCTGCAGCGGTTAATGGGTGCAGACCCAACAATGATCACCCCCCAGGCACAGGCCCATGAAGATAAGTTATGACAACAACTCGTGCGGCCAGAGAAGCTATTCGCACAGCCTCTAGAGTTCTTGCCAAACCACCGCCATGGTCCTCAATAAAGCAAAGTGAAAGTGAGAGCTTTACACAATTTGTAGATCGTCTCCAAGCAGCGGTCGACTCTTCGGCCCTGCCCACAGAGGCAAAAAGTCCGGTCGTAGTGCAATGTTTGCACCAACAATGCAATTCGGCAACCAAAGAAATCCTGCGATCATTGCCGGCAGGGGCAAGTATCGCAGACATGATTAAGCATGTTGCAAAGGAAGAGCATCTGACCCCAATTCAGGCGGCTGTTCACGCCGCAATAGCCAACGTAATGGCATGTTCTAAATGTGGCCAGGCAGGCCATGTTGCAGCAAACTGCCCTTGGCTGGGGGACTCGCTGGCAGCGCTCCCCCCATGCCAAGATCGACCCAAAGGTCACTGTCAGGAAAGATGGCAGAGTCAAGTGGTGCCCGCTTAAGTCTATTAAACCAGACCTTCAAAATAAAACTAATGAAAATTGTGAGTTTCTGTTCACAGGACTGGATCATCGGACACCCTCGTAACCCGTACACCCCGGTGACAAGCGTCCCGCCCGAGCCCATGAGTTCCACGCTGACCGAATCCAGAAAACAACAAAACAGCCTCCGCAAGAGGGGGCCGGAATGCCTTTGCGTTATCTTAATTTTGGAGCTTGTCACTATAGGACAGGTAGAGTCACACCAGCCCTTTAAAGGGGTACTTGAACAGATTGAACAATCTCGAGTAATTAGTGCAAAAATAGCTACAGGGCCACCAATTTTCAGTGCCATGCCTTGCCAACCAGCACCCATTGAACCCTGTTCCAAACGCAGCTGGTAGAAAACTTGTTCACCGGTTCGCCGTGGTTAACCACCCTAATATCCACCTTGATAGGGCCGATCACAACGATCATGATGACGCTAATCTTTGGACCCTGTATATTGAATAAGCTCATGCCGTTTGTCAAGAATCGGCTAGAGAAGGTTAACATCACGTTAGTAGAACACCGACAACTGCTTTAAGAATATATCCACTCAGTATTACCCCCAAGTTATCCCAAGGTACACCCCGGTATTACCTGTCATCCACTACCTTCTACGCGCCTTCTTCCTTGTGCCTTATGTTTTATGTCAAGTTTATGATATATAATTTTAAGATTGGTATAACTATAAGAAGAGAATAAGATAGTAATAAGAATAAGTAAGAATAAGATAGTTGTATTTTAGCTAGTTTTGTTATGCATAGGGAGGGGGGAAGTTGTTGCAGATAGTTAGGGTCCGGCGGCTGGAAGATATCGTGCTGTACGGAAAGACAGGGCCCCTAATAGCCAATAGTGTTTAGTTTATGATGTAAGCAGACGGATGTGACGTTGTAAACCTTAGCTATATAACACCTTGTTACCCATCAATAAACGCCATTTGCCGTCCACCACATTGGTGTCAGCGAGCTGATGGTCCGAGTGGCTTGGGGGTGGTCGCCGTGCCGTCCCTGAACCAGGTCACCGCGCCGTTTGAACTGCAACACGCAGCTCCTGTCCCCTCTGCACCTCCTGCTTCTAGTGACAGTGAAGAGGAGGAGGAATGGGACATTTTGTCCCTTTCAAAACAAGAAAAGGAAGCCAGTAGTACAAGGTGCCAAAAGCCCCAAAGCCAAATAGCAGGTTCCACTGCGAGGCCAGGATTGGCGGGGCATGGTTTGGATTTGGATTTGTAATCATGCCACTGACCACCCAAGACAGAAGGGGATTAAAGAAAGAACTACCCCCTTATTTAGATGATCCTATAGGAACTGGGGAAATGATAACTGAATATCTAAGAAATGCAGATTATACTTGGCAGGTTTGGGATTTTCTTTTAGGAATCGTTTTTGGATCCCAGGGAAAGAGGATAATCTTGCAAAAAGCTTGTCAATTATGGGAGGATGAGCACACACAGGCAGGCCAAAATGCAGTTTAGCCTGCCCTCAGCAGAGAGGAAGGACATTGGAGCAGGGAATGCCCACAGAGGCCAAGATATGGGTTGGTAGAGGCAGTAGATTCAGAGGCACTCATTTTACAGGAAAGGTCCTTCAAGGTGTCATGACTGCCCTGGGGATTCAGTGGGACTTGCACACCCCTTGGCATCCCCAGAGCTCGGGTAGAGTGGAAAGGATGAACGGGAACATTAGAAAGCATCTTTTGAAATTGGTGTTAGAAACTAAGATGCTGTGGACATGACTTCTACCATTAGCTTTAGCAAAAAGAAGAGCAAAACCTACGGGAGACATTCAACTGTCCCCCTTTGAAATCATGTTTGGGATTTCCTACACTGCTAACACCCAACCTGGCAGGGAGGTAGAGATAAGTGATATATATTTAAAACAATATGTGGCCAGAATACTTTCTCTTGTGAAGTCTCTCCGACAGAAGGCCAGCTCGCACAGACCTTCCCCTTGGATTTGGCAGTCCATGATATCCAACCAGGGGATTGAGTCTTGGTCAAAGCATGGAAAGAAGCATTGCTGCTGGCAAAGTGGCGTGGACCTGATCAGGTATTACTAACCACAGAAACATCAATCAAGACAGCGGAGCATGGATGAACTCATCATACCAGAGTTAAGATTTCCAGGAGCCCAGAAATCTGGACTTCTCGGTTGAAGGAAGAGGATGGAAAGCCCCGGCTAACTCTCCATAGATCTGTACCGCCGCTGGCTGGGACTGGGTCCGGAGAATAAATGCTGGGTTGCTGGGTCTGTGGGAGTCCAGGAGTATATGAAGACTACCCATGGGTACTAGACCTATCGAACATAAATTGTTAGTTAGTTCTAGCAGTGCTTAGAAATCGTTTACTTTGTACTTAATTATGTCACCCATTTGCTTAGCCCAAAATGGTTAAAGTTTTTTTTTCTTCTTCTTTAACAACCTAAGGGCAAAACCTTGGTAATCACCAGCTTGCGTGGTTCATACAGCAGAACTAGAGGGTTTTTAGTTGCTTAGATTGGCTGTGTGTTGATAAATAAACCCCTCCTTTAAATGTTGCTCCTTGTTTGGAAGTTTGTCAGGAGTGGTGGAACCTGGTGGCCCTATGGAGGTGCTGAAGTTTTTTCCCTGGCTCTGTTTTGAAGCCAAGCAGGTTTTCATGCATCCAGACAATGTGTCTATGGGTGTATATGTGTATATACCTCTAGATCAAACAGACGTGCACTCTGGGTCCCTGTGCTCTGGCCTTGGACACTCAGCTTTGGACGGCTCAGACCTCGGGTCTCCGCAGTTCCGGGTAGAATTTGAATTTCCTTCTATTCTTAGGAACCTTCTTCAAGACATCAGTTCAGTGAAGACAATTCAATGTCAGCTGGAGAAATGATTCCACCACCTTCAGATGTGTCATTGTCCTCAGATGTGCTTCCATCCTTTTCATTAGACAGGGAATTTAACTTTTCCAGGAAATATATTCCTATGTTTCCTATGTCTGGTCAATTAATACCTTTAAAAAGGAAGTGTAATAGCATATACAGTGAATGGTGCTGTGCTAAATCTGCAGCTAAAACTCTACAAAGGAACCATGATTACATTAACTTTCATGTCAACACCCTAGAAGCGCAATGACCTTGACTTTTCCAGAGAAGATCTTCTGCTCTTATAAAAATCCTACCTCTTTCCTGACCTGTCTTGGGATCCCTCTTTCTATTGATTGCTGAGATCTTATCTGCACGCTTGCGCATTTGCAGTGATAAACTACTCTTGACAAACTAATGCAGAGATTCTTTTCTCCCTTCTCTCCCCATCCTCTTTCTTTATGGACGCAGTCCCCAGACCTGACAGCAGATGAGGACAAAAGCAATGAGGAAGCGGAAGAAGGTGAGTAACAGCAACCCCAAAGGATCTCCAGGATCTCCGTTGAGGCTGGCTTCTAGATGAGGGTCGCACTTGGTCATAGCTCCCAAAGTTTGGAATTCACTGGCCAAAGTCGGCTGAAGCTGTTGTGAGAATAGGTAGTTAAATGAAACGTGGAAGTTTGGCAGGTTTCACTGATTTTCAGTGGTTTCACTTGGAACAAAATTACAGAGCTGAGTAAATTTTTGTTACAATGCAAAAACTGAAAGGGAAGGATATTAAAAGTGAATGCATTATAAGAACCTTCCTATGTAAATAAACACTAGTAAGATCAATTTTATAGCAGTGGAATAAGAACTTCATTCATAACACAAGTATTCCCACAAGCATTCTCCAAGTGTGGTGGAAATTTCATCTTTAGAAAATGTGAACCTGCACTGAAATGCCACCATATACATCTTACACCATGCTTCCTGAATTGCTTTTTAGCAATTTTTTGAATGGACAAACTGTTTACAGACTTACTAGGACTTGGGTATTCACTTCAAAACTTACTGAAAATTGTGACTGGGGATTAAAGAGGCAAACAGACTGCCCGATGCCTCTCATCACATAGGCACAACCAAGCTGTCTGTCCTTTCAGCCTTCGTTCCCAAGTTAAGTTTCTGATCATGGGGCGAAAAAAAATAGTTTGGAAAGCTCAGTTAAGTTACAGCCTATAAAATGCACTGTAGAATGCCTCTGTGTGTTTGTCAGTGTGACGTGACTCAGACTTTGATTCCTCATGACCTGTATTTTTTTCTTAAAATCTCCTCACTTTACAAAGAATGTCCTGTATCGTGTAGTTTCATCAGCTGTGAAAGGCAAATGTAGCATGTAAGCATTTTCTTAAGTCGACTTAAAGCCCATTTTAGAATATTCACTGATTAAAAGCCACTTCCAGAGTTACCTTTTTAGGGTTTTGAAGCCTTCTAATTTCTAAACCACATTTCCTGGTGGCTGCTTTCTGTGTATTTGTTGCTGTGCCTGCATTGCACGTCATCTTAAGTAGTCTTGTGCCCCTGGAGGAGCTGCTGTTGAAGCACACAGTAATCCTTAATGCCTCCTTTTGCTAGTAACTTGAATTCTTCGTTTGGGATGCTGAACACTTCATTTTGTGAGCAGGGTAGAAAGTTGCCTCCGTAGCTTCCCGCTTAGGTCCAAATTCCTTTTTTTTTTTTTTTTTTGAAGTAGAGCAGAAAAATTGGATTTTTTGTGTATATGCAGTGCCTTGGTAAAGCTTCTATACAGGCACAAAGTACGTGCATGTCAGGTGCTCCGCATATTTGTGACTGATTTTCTTGGTTCTTTTAAGCAGGGAAACTTGATGCATGCTTCCAAGAAGAATGAAGCTGCTGAAAAAGCTTATGCAACTCAGGTGATAGGTTAATTCTGGCTTTAAATTATCTTTACTGCTCACAGAAGTGAGCTAACTACTGGATAATTTCCATGTGTGCATAATTCTCTATTGCCATCAGGGTTACAAGCCAGAGGGATGGATGTCAGGGCTGGGCTGAGCTCAGGACAGATGCTCAGAAAAATAAAGGAACACATTCACAACATGCTCACGACCAAACACAAATAAAAGGCAACAGATGCCACAGACAGGTGGGAAGTCAAGTAAATGGGCAGTATTATTCAGCATGGGAAACAGTGCTCTTGCTACAGCAACAGTGGGGCAGTTTTCCTGGTTTTGTGCAGCACAGCAAGAATTTTCAGGAAGGGAGATGTGCATGAGAGCTCCTCTGAAGTGTATCCTCCTGCTGTAGTTACAGAATCATGATCATGGTCAGAAGCAGCTGGTGTTCGTGATGCTGAGGAAGGTGAGGATCCTCGGAAGCGTTCCGGCCTCAGGCAGAGGAAAACTGTCATATGCTACCAAGCTCCTTTGGAAAGTAGGTTATGTGCACAGGTACTCTCCAGGGCTAAATGATTGCATATAAATGAGATACAATTTCTTGAATATATTTATATACACACACACACTCAACTTTGATTTAAATTTCTTCTGCAAGTGCATTTTGTTGCATTTATTGCATGCATGTAACCTGTGCACATCGCATTTCTTTGCCACTTCAGTTGCTCATTGCCATTTCTGTCAATGCCCCATTACAAACGGGCTGCTAAAGGGTCACTTCAGAAGGTCTACTTTTTATAAATCTGTTTCTACTTGTAGTTTAGTTTATAATGACTTCTTTCTTTCATTGCACTGTTTTATCAAAAACTTAACCTTTTAGTTTTGTTATTTCCATATCCAAACTTACTGATTTTAATTTAAAGGTCTCCACTGAGAAGTATAAAAAGATATATGTACATATCCTTCAAAGAAAAGTCATAAACCCAACATGGTACTCTTACCCTCTTGTCACTTTGTGTCCTGAAAAAACCTACTGTATGTGTTTCCCTTGTACTATGCATTGAGAAAAGACACTTGAAACTGCTTTCTGGAGTTATAAACAGGTGAAACATCACTTTCTGCCATTTTATTTCATTTTATAGAATCATCATCGTCAGAAGAAGCTGAGGTTTGTGATGCTGAGGGAGGTGAGGATCCTCTGAAGTGTCACGAATTCAGGCAGAGGAAAACTGTCGTATGCCACGAAGTTCCTTTGGAAAGTAGGTTATAAGCACTGTAGAGTAATTGATGGGCCAATGGTCTTCAGCCAAAGGCTGAAGGGTTGGTATAAATACCCAACCAGGGTTGAGTATTTATATAACCTTCACACATCTTAACCCACCAATCCTGGAGCGTCAGCATCCCAGTGACCAATCCTGGATCTCCTCTGCTTCACCAGCAGTTCCTCAGTCCTAGTTTTGCAATCTTCAACAGGTTCCCTTCATGAAACTTTTATCCTATATATTCCCACACCCAAAGTCTTATGTGAATTCTATGCCCCTGTCCCCTCGAGGTCCTGCTGTGTTCCTAATGTCCTGCGTTCTTCATGCCACGCATGTCCTCGGTTCTCTATGTTTCCCTCCCCTGCCCTCTGTATCCCTAATCCCACATGCCCCCTGTGTCCCTCATCCCATCTGTGCCAAATCTCCCATGTGTCCCTCGTCCCCCAGGTATCCACCCAATATCCCGTGGCCCCCAATGCCTTGTGTCCCCCCGCGTCCCTGCACTGTCCCCGACCAAGGTGACGCACCTGCAGCACGAGGAGGCAGCGCAGACAGCCCGGCCACTCGGCACGGCGGGTGCCCAGCAGCAGCCGCCGCAGGAAACAAGGGAACAGGGGGCTGTGCCCCCCTGTGCACCCACCACCACCACCTCCACCGCCTGGGGCACCTCTGTCCTGCGCTGGCAGCTCTGGGGCAACGAGGGCACCACTCAGGACACGCAGGGGACGCTCGGGGTCCCCTTTGGGCGCACAGCAGGGTCACGGGGGAACCCAGCGGTTCTCATGTTGAGTTGGGAGTGGGCACCCAAAGTGGCTCCCACTGTGTGTAGGGGGGTACCAGGTTGGGGGGGACCCACTGGGGATCCCATGGAGCATTGGGGCATGTTGGGGTGGGTGGAGTCACCCAGTGGGGGCACGGGGACCATGGGCACCCAAAACATGGCACAGGGGGGACCTGGGGACCACGACCGCCCAACGATGACATGGAGGGGACATGGGCAATATGGGCACCCCAGGCTTGGCACAGAGGAGACATGGAAACTACTGAGGGTGACTGGAGTAATCCTGGGGACCCAGCGGTGACACTCACTGGTGCTGGATGCAGGTGAGGACGTCGAAGAGCTCGGCCTGCAGCTTGACAGCAGCCACCAGTGGCTTCTTCTGCTCCTGCAGCAGGTCCCCAACAAGCTGGGGACAGACAGGGGTGGTTGTGCAGAGGGGTCAGCACGTGCCCGGGAGGGTCCCCGTGTCCCCCCGCTCCCAGCAGGACCCGGGGGTGCCCCGACGCTCACCTGGCCCTGCCGCTCGGCCGTCTCTACCACAACGATGCTCTCGGGAAGGGCTGTCTCACACCCAGAGCGGCTTGAGCTGTTCAGGGAGCACCTGGCGGGAGCCCTGTGGGGGCCCCAACATGCTCAGCACCTGCGGGGGCACCCAGGGGGACGAGGACAACCGGGAAGCCAGTGCTGGTGGCTCCCAGGGGGTCCCCACACTGTGCCCACACTGGTGTCACCACCCCAGGGACCACCATAGTGCCCACGGCAGGGACGGGGGAACTCTGCCTGTCCCTGTCTTGTCACTGCCCTGCTACCCCCATCCCTGCTGTGACGTATTGCATCCCTGGGGTGTCCCCTTCCTCTGGCAGGTCCCTCAATGTCCTATGTGTCCTTAATATCCTGTGTCCCTTGTGCACCATATGTCCACCAAGTGCTCCATGTGCCCCCTGATGTCCTCTGTGACCCTTCAGTGGTGTACTCTGATACTCCATGTGACTGCAGTGCCCCATGTCTCTCCAAAGACTTCTTTGCACTCAATGCCCTGCGTGTTCCCTGATCTCCTGCATCTCCTCCCATTCTGCATGTTTTTCCAGTGTCCCGTGTGTCCTCTATGCCTCAAATTCCTCCTATTTCCTGTGTGTCCCTAATGTGCTCTGTGCCTCATGTCCATATGTCCTTAATTCTCTGTGTCCCCTGATGTCCTGGTCCTGACAATGTGTCCCTGCATGTCCTGTGTCCCCCAATGTCCTGTAATCTCCATTTCCTTCTGCATCTCCCAATGCCCTGCATGTTCCCAGATCTCCTGTAACCCCTCTGATTCCCCATGTTTCTCCAATGCCCCATGTGTCCCCAAAGTCTTGTGTGCCTTCTATGCCCTTGGCCCCTCGAGGTCCTGATGTGTTCCTAATGTCCTGCGTTCTTCATGCCACGCGTGTCCTCGTTTCTCTATGTTTCCCTCCCCTGTCCTCTGTATCCCTAATCCCACATGCCCCCTGTGTCCCTGATCCCATCTGTGCCCAATCTCCCGTGTGTCCCTCATCCCCCATGTGTCCACCCAATATCCCGTGGCCCCCAATGCCTTGTGTCCCCTCGCGTCCCTGCACTGTCCCCGACCAAGGTGACGCACCTGCAGCACGAGGAGGCAGCGCAGACAGCCCGGCCACTCGGCACAGCGGGTGCCCAGCAGCAGCCGCCGCAGGAAACAAGGGAACAGGGGGCTGTGCCCCCCTGTGCACCCACCACCACCACCTCCACCACCTGGAGCACCTCTGTCCTGCGCTGGCAGCTCTGGGGCAACAAGGGCACCACTCAGGACACGCAGGGGACGCTTGGGGTCCCCTTTGGGCCCAGAGCAGGGTCACGGGGGAACCCAGCGGTTCTCATGTTGGGTTGGGAGGGGGCACCCAAAGTGGCTCCCACTGTGTGCGGGGGGGTACCAGGTTGGGGGGGACCCACTGGGGATCCCATGGAGCGTTGGGGCATGTTGGGGTGGGTGGAGTCACCCAATGGGGTCATGGGGACCATGGGCACCCAAAACATGGCACAGGGGGGACATGGGGACCACGAGCACCCCAACGATGACATGGAGGGGACATGGGCAATATGGGCATCCCAGGCCTGGCACAGAGGAGACATGGAAACTACTGAGGGTAACTGGAGTAATCCTGGGGACCCAGCGGTGACACTCACTGGTGCTGGATGCGGGTGAGGACGTCCGAGAGCTCGGCCTGCAGCTTGACAGCAGCCACCAGTGGCTTCTTCTGCTCCTGCAGCAGGTCCCCAACAAGCTGGGGACAGACAGGGGTGGTTGTGCAGTGGGGTCAGCACGTGCCCGGCAGGGTCCCCGTGTCCCCCCGCTCCCAGCAGGACCTGGGGGTGCCCCGACGCTCACCTGGCCCTGCCGCTTGGCCGTCTCTACCACAACAATGCTCTCGGGAAGGGCTGTCTCACACCCAGAGCGTCTTGAGCTGCTCAGGGAGCACCTGGCAGGAGCCCTGTGGGGGCCCCAACACGCTCAGCAACCGTGGGGGCACCCAAGGGGACGAGGACAACCAGGAAGCCAGTGCTGGTGGCTCCCAGGGTGTCCCCACACTGTGCCCACACCGGTGTCACCACCCCAGGGACCACCACAGTGCTCATGGCTGGGACAGGGGAAACTCGGGCTGTCCCTGTCTTGTCACAGACCCACTGCCCCGATCCCTGCTGTGACGTCCTGCATCCCTGGCGTGTCCCCTTCCCCTGGCAAGCTACTGAATGTCCTGCGTGTCTCTAACTTGCCATGTCTCCTTGATGCACCAGATGTCCACCCAATGCTTCATATGTCCCCAATGTTCTCTGTGACCCACCAATGTCTCACATGTCCCTGATACTCCATGCGTCCCCAGTGCCCCATGTCCCCCCTATCTCCCATGTGTCCCTAATATCCTGTGTCCCTAATGCTCCACATGTCCCTCATGCTCTGGCTGTCCCCTGATGTCCTGTGTCCCCCTCATTCCCCATGTGTCTGCCCATGCCCTGGGTGTCCCCAATGTGCTATGTACCTGGTGGCAAACGTGTTCCCAAGCTCTGTGTGGCCCCAAATATCCTGTGAACACCTGATGTTCTGTCCCCCTGATGGCCCATGTGCCCCACATCATCCTTGTGCACCCAGCGTCTCAATGTGTTCCTTACGACCCAAATTCTCCCAATTCCCTATGTATCCCTAATATGCTCTGTGCCTCATGTCCTCCATATCCCCAGTGCTCTGTACATCCCATCATGGCCTCTGTCCTGACAATGCTCCATGTGTCCACACGTGTCTTGTGTCCTCTTATGTCCCATACTCTCCATTAGCTCTTGTGTCTCTCAATGCCCTGCATGTTCCCAGATCTCCTATGTCTCCTCCTGTTCCCCATGTTTCTCCAATGCCCTATGTGTCCCCAAAGGCTTGTGTGCCTTCTATGCCCTTGTCCCCTCGAGGTCGTGGTGTGTTCCTAATGTCCTGCACTCTTCATGCCACGCATGTCCCCAGTTCTCTAGGTTTCCCTCCCTGCCCTCTGTCTCCCTGATCCCACATGTCCCCAGTCCCCTCTGTGTCCCTGACCATGTGCTCCCAATCTCCCATGTGTCCCTCATGCCCCAGGTGTCCACCCAATATCCCGTGGCCCCCAATGCCTTGTGTTCCCCCGCGTCCCTGCACTGTCCCCGACCAAGGTGACGCACCTGCAGCACGAGGAGGCAGCGCAGACAGCCCGGCCACTCGGCACGGCAGGTGCCCAGCAGCAGCCGCCGCAGGAAACAAGGCAACAGGGGGCTGTGCCCCCCTGTGCACCCACCACCACCACCTCCACCGCCTGGAGCACCTCTGTCCTGCGCTGGCAGCTCTGGGGCAACGAGGGCACCACTCAGGACACGCAGGGGACGCTTGGGGTCCCCCTTGGGCCCAGAGCAGGGTCACGGGGGAACCCAGCGGTTCTCATGTTGGGTTGGGAGTGGGCACCCAAAGTGGCTCCCACTGTGTGCGGGGGGGTACCAGGTTGGGGGGGACCCACTGGGGATCCCATGGAGCGTTGGGGCATGTTGGGGTGGGTGGAGTCACCCAATGGGGTCATGGGGACCATGGGCACCCAAAACATGGCACAGGGGGGACATGGGGACCACGAGCACCCCAACGATGACATGGAGGGGACATGGGCAACACGGGCACCCCAGGCCTGGCACAGAGGAGACATGGAAACTACTGAGGGTGACTGGAGTAATCCTGGGGACCCAGCAGTGACACTCACTGGTGCTGGATGCGGGTGAGGACGTCTGAGAGCTCGGCCTGCAGCTCGACAGCAGCCACCAGTGGCTTCTTCTGCTCCTGCAGCAGGTCCCCAACAAGCTGGGGACAGACAGGGGTGGTTGTGCAGAGGGGTCAGCACGTGCCCGGCAGGGTTCCCGTGTCCCCCCGCTCCCAACAGGACCAGGGGGTGCCCCGACGCTCACCTGGCCCTGCCGCTCGGCCGTCTCTACCACAACGATGCTCTCGGGAAGGGCTGTCTCACACCCAGAGCTGCTTGAGCTGCTCAGGGAGCACCTGGCGGGAGCCCTGTGGGGGCCCCAACACGCTCAGCATCCACGGGGGCACCCAAAGGGACGAGGACATCCGGGAAGCCAGTGCTGGTGGCTCCCAGGGTGTCCCCACACTGTGCCCACACTGGTGTCACCACCCTACGGACCACCATAGTGCCCATGGCTGGGACAGGGGAAACTCGGGCTGTCCCTGTCTTGTTACAGACCCACTGCCCCAGTCCCTGCTGTGACGTCCTGCATCCCTGCCGTGTCCCCTTCCCCTGGCAAGTCACTGAATGTCCTGTGTGTCTCTAACTTGCCATGTCTCCTTGATGCACCAGATGTCCACCCAATGCTTCATATGTCCCCCGATGTTCTCTGTGACCCACCAATGTCCCACATGTCCCTGATACTCCATGCGTCCCCAGTGCCCCATGTCCCCGCATCTCCCATGTGTCCCTAATGTCCTGTGTCCCTAATGCTCCACATGTCCCTCATGCTCTGGCTGTCCCCTGATGTCCTGTGTCCCCCGATTCCCCATGTGTCTGCCCATGCCCTGGGTGTCCCTAATGTGCTATGTACCTGGTGGCAAACGCGTTCCCAAGCTCTGTGTGGCCCCAAATATCCTGTGAACCCCTGATGTTCTGTTCCCCTGATGGCCCATGTGCCCCACATCATCCTTGTGCACCCAGCGTCTCAATGTGTTCCTTACGACCCAAATTCTCCCAATTCCCTATGTATCCCTAATATGCTCTGTGCCTCATGTCCTCCATATCCCCAGTGCTCTGTACATCCCATCATGGCCTCTGTCCTGACAATGCTCCATGTGTCCACGCATGACTTGTGTCCTCTTATGTCCCGTACTCTCTATTAGCTCTTGTGTCTCTCAATACCCTGCATGTTCCCAGATCTCCTATGTCTCCTCCTGTTCCCCATGTTTCTCCAATGCCCTATGTGTCCCCAAAGGCTTGTGTGCCTTCTATGCCCTTGTCCCCTCGAGGTCCTGCTGTGTTCCTAATGTCCTGCACTCTTCATGCCACGCACGTCCTCGGTTCTCTATGTTTCCCTCCCTGCCCTCTATCTCCCTGATCCCACATGTCCCCAGACCCCTCTGTGTCCCTGACCATGGGCTCCCAATCTCCCATGTGTCCCTCAGGCCCCATGTGTCCACCCAATATCCCGTGACCCCCAATGCCTTGTGTCCCCCCGCATCCCTGCACTGTCCCCGACCAAGGTGACGCACCTGCAGCACGAGGAGGCAGCGCAGACAGCCCGGCCACTCGGCACGGCGGGTGCCCAGCAGCAGCCGCCGCAGGAAACAAGGCAACAGGGGGCTGTGCCCCCCTGTGCACCCACCACCACCACCTCCACCGCCTGGGGCACCTCTGTCCTGCGCTGGCAGCTCTGGGGCAACGAGGGCACCACTCAGGACACGCAGGGGCCTGAGATGACCCCTGTCCTGAGATGCAAAATCCCCCCAACCCCACAGATCCCTTCTTGCTTCCTCGACAGGGACCCCCAAGCCCTCTTGGGAACCCAGTTTCCTCCCTTTCTCCTGCACTCCAAAATCCCTCATCCACTCGGGGACCCCAAATCCCACTTTAGGGCCCCTAAATTCCTCCTGCAACCCCAATGTCCCCACACCTCAGGAGCCAAGGACCCCAACTCAACCCATATCCCCCCCTCTACCCCAAACCCCAGCCTCGGTTGCCTGGCACCCTCCACCCCAGCTTGCCCCTTACCTGGCTGATGTCAGCTCCTCTTGGCTGCTTTTCACTTGGGTCTTCAACTTTTCGGGGATTCCTCCAGAATCCATGAGCTTTTTATGCTCCTCCTCCTGCAGCCTGTGCAGGGAAAGGTCATTGGGGGGGTTAGGGCAGTCAGTTGGGGCACCCCAATATGGGGGGGAAATTACGCATCGCCATTTGGGGAGAAAAGGGAGCTGGGGGCACCCAAACCTGGGGTGGTGAGTCCAGAATACCCCAATATTATGGGTGAAATTCTCTAGGGCACCTCAATATTGTTTGTTTGTTTGTTTTGAGAGAGAAATATTGGGTAGGGTCTCAAAAAACTATGAGTGACTCCAATATGTGGGGGGGGTGGAATTTGGGGCACCCACATACTTGGCAAAAGGGTCAGGGCACCCCAACTTTTGAGTGAAGGCATCTGGGAGCATCCCCGACACTGGGGGATTCCAGGGGACCCCAATACTGGCAGACAGGGGTGCTTTGGGCACCCCAATGTTGGGGGGATCTGCGGCACCCCAGTATTTTGGGTGAAAGGAGCTGTAGGCACCTGCACTACAGGGAGGGGTCTGGGAGATGTGGGGGGCACCTCAGTATTGGCCGTGCAAGTAGCTGGGGCCCAACAATACCTGGGCTGAAGGGAGTCTGGGGCACCCCCAATACTGGGGAGGGCTCTGGGACGCCCCAATATCCAGTGTAAATGGAGCAGGGGGCAGATCCATATTAGGAGGAGCCTGGCAGAAGTTGGGGACACCCTAACACTAGGGGTGTACAGAGTAGGGGGGGATCACCAATGCTGGGAGGTTCTGTGGCACCCCACAACTGAGGGGAAAGGGACCTGGGGGGCACCCTCCAAACTGGAGGGCTCTGCGGAAACCCAGGACAGGGGTGAAAAGAGTTGAGGGAACCACCAGGACTGGGGGGATCTGGCAACAATATTGGGGTCTCTGGGGACTCCTAATATTAGGGATGAAGGTTTCTGGTGGCATCCCATTACAGAGGTGGCCCAGGGTAGTCCAAAATTGTGGATGAAGGGATTTGGGAGCAACCCAAACCTGAGTGGGAAGTGGGGCAATTCCCTCCCATATCAGGAGATGGAACCTGGGGAACTCCATTATGGGAGGGTCTCACCCTTCTATTGGGTTAAAGGGAGCTGGGGGAACCCCGATACTGGGGGAGTCTGAGCTACCCCAATATGGGAGGAAGGCATTAGAGGGCAGCCCAACACTTAGAAGATCCTGGGGCACCCCAGTACTGGGGGGAGGCAGATGGGAGGCACCTCAATAGTGAGGGGAGTCTGGGGTACCCCAGAATGTTGGATAAAGGGGAACCTCATACTGGGGGGGAGATGAGCATCCCAATATCCATATTAAAAGGTGCTTGGGGTCCTAGGGCACCCAATATTAGATGTGAAGGGATTGGGGCACCTCAGTATTGGGGGTGAAGGGATTTGGGGGCACTGCAATCCTGGGGAGGGACTGGGACACCCCAATATTGGCTGAAAATGTAGCTTGGGGCACCCCAATCCTGGGCAGGGTCTGGGAAAGGTTGGGGAGAACAAAACACTGTGGGGGTGAAGGGAGGTGGATTCACCCCAATACCAGGGGTGTCTGGAAGAGGTTGGGGACACCTCAATATTGGGAGTAGAGGGAGCTGGGGGGTGTTTGGGACCATCTGCAGAGCCCCATTTTCCACAGGGAGCCTGGGGGCCCAGGGCCACCCATGGGTGCCTGGGGGGACACCCTACCTCACCCAACACTTTGAAGTGTCTCAGCAAGGCCAACAATTTCTGCTTGATGTTGGGCTGCTGTTGCGGAGAGCGGGTAGGTCAGGGCAGAGGCAGGGGCACCCTGGGGACCCAGCACTGCTGGGGACATCCTGGGGACAACTCGAGGACCTGGCACCCTGGCACGTGGGGGAGCATCCTGGGTACTGCCCCCAGCTCCTCCTGCGGCACCCACAACACCCAAGGCTGCAGCAGGACCCCCCGGGCACCCTGTCACCTCCACCCTGGAGAGGCACCTGCTCACCTGGGTCCAAGCAGAGCCTGGGAGCGTCCTCCTCCTCTTCTTCACTTCCTGCAGCTCCTCTTTCTTGTAGAAAAGGTCCTGGGGGACAGTGTGACAGGGTGGCACCATCGGGGGCACCTGTGGGTGCCATGCAGGCAGTGGGACACCCGTCAAGCACCCACCTGCCGTGCAGAGCATCGTCGCTGCCCTCCTGCTCCAAGTAGATGCTCTCCTCCTCTGAACAGTTGTCCACGTCAGCAGAGTCATCTGGGGGCACCCATGGGTGAGCACCTGGCTGGGCTGCCCACCCTGGGGATGCTCCCGTGCCCCTTTTCGGCGGGTGCTGCCCCTGCTGGGGGAGCTGCCCTGTGCCCTTGGCCGTCCCCATTCCTTGCTCTTCCCCTCTGACTCCAGCGGTGTCAGCAGGGACTCGGGGCACCCGTGGGTGCCTCGGGGGCCTCACCTGGCATCCTGCTCTTGTCCTTGTTGTCCATGCGCTGCTTGACACTTCATCCGAAGCTCGGTGAGGGGCACTGCCACGTTCTGCGCGAGCACCTGCAAACCTTGGGCGCTGGGCACCCAGGAGCTCCACGCTCGCCTCCGGCCTCCCGCATGCACCACAGACCTGGGTGTCTGTGAGCTCGCTGCTCGCTCTGGACACCCGCAGGCACCCGAGGACATCGGGGTGCCCCCCAGCAGGCGCCCACACGCACCCGAGGGCCCAGGCGTCCAGGCACCCGCATGAACCCAAGGGCCCAGGCTTGCAGGTACCGGCCTGCAGGCACATTAGGGACAGGCACCCCCACGCACCCAGGTGTCCCGGCACCCACACGCACCCCAGCACCCAGGCACCGGGGCACCTGCCTGAGGGCACCCGAGGGACGCACGCGCTGGGGCAGCCGGCAGGCACCCGCCGGCACGTGGGCACCCAGGGGTGCAGGGCACTCGGGACACACGGCCCCGCAGGGACAATGTGGGCACCCCTGCCCTGAAGGCTGCAGGGGCTCGGGCACCAGCTCTGGGCATCCAGGCTGCACGGGGGAGGCTGCTGTGGGTGAAGGGGCCAGGGGAAGGGCGGCTGGAGGGTCCCGGGCGCCTGTGGCAGGAGGGATCGGGGGCTGTTGCGGGGAGCGAGGGGCGCTGGGGGCAGGAGCTGTGCGGGTGAAGGGGGCTGGGGTGAGGGCCAGGCGGGGAAGGGTCCTGGGCACCGGAGTCTGTGGGTGAAGGGGGCTGGGGGCAGCTCAAGGGGGAGGGGTCCTGGACGGGGGCTGGGAGGGAAGTGTCCTGGGGGTGGGGGGTCCTGGCCACAGGGCCCTGCGGCTGCTGGGGGGAGGATCAGGCTGGGGAAAGGGAACCCAAGGGTCAACGGTCCTGGGGGTGGGGGCACAAGGGGGATGGCTCATAGGGCCTATGGATCAACTGAACAGATGGGGACCCCCTGGCTGAAGTGTTCAGGGGGTCGGGGCCCTATGGAAGAAAGGTCTGGGGAGCTGGGACCCACGGGGAAAGTGCTTAGGAGGTGGGGGCCCATGGGGGAAGGGGCCGCAAGGTTGGGCTCCATGGGTAAAGGGTTCAGGGAAGCGGGGCCCATGGATAAAGGGTCCAGGGAAGCGGGGTCCACAGGTAAAGGGTCCAGGAAAGTGGGGTCCACGGGTAAAGGGTCCAGGGAAATGGGGCCCATGGGTAAAGGGTCCAGGGAAGTGGGGTCCACGGGCAAAGTGTTCGGGATGTGGAGGTCCACGAGTGAAGGGCCCAGGGTAGGGGGACCTACGGATGAAGGACCCAGGGGATGGGGGCCGATGGATGAAGTGTTCAGGGCCTGGGGCCCTATGAATAAAAGGTGGAGGGGCTTGGGGTCTTCCTGTGCTGTATCCACGAGGTGGGGGCCCATGGGGGAAGGGTCCAGAGGTTTGGGCCCTTTGGAAGGGTTCAGGGAACCGGGACCCAGGGGTGAAGGCTTCAGGAGGCAGGGGTCTACGAATGAAGGGTTCAGGGAACCGGGGCCCAGGGGTGAAGGCTTCAGGAGGTGGGGGTCTACGAATGAAGGGTTCAGGAAACCGGGACCCAGGGGTGAAGGCTTCAGGAGGCGGGGGTCTATGAATGAAGGGTTCAGGGAACCGGGACCCGGGGGTGAAGGCTTCAGGAGGTGGGGGTCTATGAATGAAGGGTTCAGGGAACCGGGGCCCAGGGGTGAAGGCTTCAGGAGGCGGGGGTCTATGAATGAAGGGTTCAGGGAACCGGGGCCCAGGGGTGAAGGCTTCAGGAGGTGGGGGTCTACGAATGAAGGGGTCAGGGAACCGGGGCCCAGGGGTGACGGGCTCCATAGGCGGGGGTCGATGGATAAAGTGACGTGGAGGTGGGAGCCCATGGGGGAAGGGTCCAGGTGATGGGGCCCTATGGGAGAAGCGTGCAGGGGATTGGGGCCCATGGGGAAAGTGCTCAGGAGGTGGGGGCTGACGGGGGAAGGGTCGGGGAGGTGGAGGCCCATGGGTGAAGGGTTCAGGGGAGGGGACCCTTCTGAGGACGGGCGCAGGGAAGAAGGGTCCAGGGACGACGGGTTCGAGAGTTGGGGTTCTACGAATGAAGGGGTCAGGGAACCAGGGACCACGGGTCATGGGTTCAGGGAAACGGGGCCCACGGGGGAAGTATTTGGGAGGTGGGGGCCCACGGGGTAAGGGTGCTGATGGCGGGGGACCCTTGGTGATGGGTACGGGAGTTTTGCGCCCGTGAGAATTGGGTCCTGCAGGTTGGGGAATACAAGTTGTGGGCCCTGGGGTCTGGGGTCCACGGGGGATCGTTACTGGGGGCGGGGGCCCACGGGTGAAGGGTCCAGGGCAGGGGGCACTATGGAAGGAGGGTCCAGGGAAGCAGGACCCATGGGAGAAGGGTTTGACAGTTGGGGGCCCATGGGGAAAGGGGCCGGGAGGCGGGGGTCCACGAATGAAGGGTCGAGGGGAACAGGGTCTTTGGGTAAAGCATCCTGCAGGTTGGGGCCTTCGGGTGAAGGGTTCAGGGGAGGGGACCCTTCCGAGGACGGGTGCAGGGAAGAAGGGTCCAGGGACGACGGGTTCGAGAGTTGGGGGTCTACGAATGAAGGGGTCAGGGAACCAGGGACCACGGGTCATGGGTTCAGGGAAACGGGGCCCACAGGGGAAGTATTTGGGAGGTAGAGGCCCACGGGGTAAGGGTGCTGATGGGGGGGGACCCTTGGTGATGGGTGCTGTAGTTCTGCACCCGTGAGAATTGGGTCCTGCAGGTTGAGGAACACTGGTTGTGGGGTCTGGGATCTGGGGTCCACGGGGGATGGTTACTGGGGGCGGGGGCCCACGGGTGAAGGGTCCAGGGCAGGGGGCACTACGGAAGGAGGACCCAGGGAAGCAGGACCCATGGGTGAAGGGTTTGACAGTTGGGAGCCCATGGGGGAAGGGGCCGGGAGGCGGGGGTCCAGAAATGAAGGGTGCCGGGTACCAGGGCCCACGGGTGATGGGTTGCATAGGTCGATGGGCTCCTGGGAATGGGGGTCCATGTGTGAAATGGTACTGAGGGGGACGTCCCATGGATGAAGGGTCCCCTGGGCCTAGCCGTGGGCCTGAAGCAGCCTGATGTTTAGAGCAGGCGGCTGAGGGATCCTGGGGACTTGTTCCCACGGGTGAATGGTCACTGGGACATTGGCCTGGGGTGGGGGGTCTTGTGGGTGGGGGTTCTATAATGATACACACATGGTCGGGAGTTTTGGGGATGAAGGGGCCTGGGGTTGGGAGCCCGAGGTTGAGGTGCCCAGGTGGGACGTGTCCCTGAGTGGGGGGCCCTGGTGTTGAGGGCCCGAAGGTGACGGGTCCTGCTGGTTGGGACCCAGCAGGGAGGGCTCCTGGTGCAGGTGGCCCCACAGTGAGGGCTCCTCGTGCTGGGACCCCCAGGGTGGCAGGTCCTGGTGGCAGCGCCCCAGGGGCACTGGGTGCCGGGGGCCGCAGGGCGAGGGGCGCCGCGCGCGGGGGCACCTGTGCGGGGGCTCGCGGGGCCGCGGGCCCCGTCTGCAGCTGCAGCTCCGGCACGGGGGGGGGCGCTGGGCCCCACGGCCCCCTCCAGCTCCTTGGAGCGCAGCACCCGCGGGGAGCCCTGTGCCGGGCTCGGTGTCACCAGGAGGCATCCAGCAGTGCAGGGGGGCAGGGCCCCCTTCCCCCTGGAGCCCCAGCCACTCCATGGAGTTTCCCTCCTGCCCCAGGAGCCCCTGGCAGCTCTCCAGACCCACTGGAACCCCCAGCTGCACCACAGGGCACTTATGGGATCCCCTCCAGACCCATGTCTGCACCCCAGCGCAACCACTGGAGCCCCAGATGCCTTGGGACCCGCCTGCACCCTGGGGCAGCCTGGGAACCCCACAGACCCACCGGGATCCCCTCGTTGCACCTTAGGAAACCCTTGGTCTTGCCCAGACTTCTTGGTACCCCCACCTGCCCCTGGGGCTCCATGGGACCCCCAGGCCCCTTCAGACCCCCTGTGGCACCACAGGACACTCTGGGGATCCCCAAAACCTTGCAACCTACTGCCTGCACCCTGGGGCACCCAGGGGACTCCACCAGATCCTTTGGGACTCCCTGTTGCAGCACAAGGCCCTTTTGCCCCCCTGCAGCCCTCTTGTCACCCCCAGGCCTGCACCCTGAGACACCCTTATTGCCCTCCAGACCCACTGGGACCCCCCACCAGGTACCCTGGGACTCCCTTGCTCACCCAGACCCTTTGGGACTCCCCTGCTGCACCCTGGGGCACCCATGGAACCCCCAGAGACTCATCAGAACCCCCTGCTTGCACCTTGCGGCACTCATGGGACCCCAACAAACCCCTTGGGATTCCCCTCTTGCACCACAGGGCACCTTTGGAACCCTCCGCCTGCTACAGATGCCTCGTAACCCCCTGCCTGCATCCTGGGCACCCTTGACCTGCCCCCCCTGCCCCACACACACCCACTGGGACCCACTCTAGCACCCTGGGCACCCTTGGAACCTCCCAGACACACTGAGATCCCCCTGCCTGCATCCCGGGCCACCATTACCCATTGGGATCCCCATGTTGCACCATGGCAACCCCAGGCCCGTTGGAACCCCCATGTTGGACCCTGGGACACTCATGGGATCCCCAGACCCCTTGGAATCCCTGTATCGTAAACTGGGGGACCCACGGGACACTGCTGATCCCTTGGGATCCCCCAGCCTACACCCTGAGGCACCCATGGGCCCCCCAGACCCTTTGCGGCTCCCCTGTTGCACCCTGGGGCATCCTTGGGGCTCCCAGACCCCTTGGCTCCATCCTGCCCATGCTCTAGGGTACCACTGTGCCCCTCAAGACCTGTTGGGACCCCCTGTGTGCACCCTGGAGGACCCGTGGTCCCTTCGGACCCTTTAGGACCCCCCCGTTGCACCATAGGGAACCACTGAACCCCCACTCCCACCCCAGACCACTTGGGACACCCCTGTTGCACTCTGGAATCCCCCCCAACCCATTTAAACCCCCACCCTGGGGCACCCACGGGACACCATCCCCCCAACTCCTTGTGACACCCACGTTGCACCCTTGGAATCCCCTTGGGACCCTCCTGCCTGCAGCCTGGGGCACCCCTGGGCCCCTCCAGGCCCCTCGGAATCCCCCTCTTGCACCATAGGGCGTCTTGGGAAGCCCCTGGAACCATTTCCCACCCCCTGCCTGCACCCCGGGACAGGACCCTTGTGCCCTTTGGACCCCGCAGTGCTCTGGGACCCTCACCAAAAGCCCCGATGATCCATCCCATTGGTACCCCCTCCCACCAGCTCTGCCCTGCGACAGCGATGGGACCCCCCAGACCTCAAGTGCCAGGGGCCCCTTCGGCACCTTCCCCACAGACCTCTTTGAGCCCCCCAGATACCCTGGTGTCCCCCCCGGGGGAAGGAACCCTTCGGTCCTGGCTCTCCCACCCACGGGACCCCCTTGGGTCTCACCTGGGGCTCGGCAGTGGTGGCGTCGGGGTTCTTGGCCACTTTACGCACAATGCGCAGCCTCTTCAGGAAGGCTCTGAAGAACCTGGGGAGGATGGGGGGGCAGTCAACGGACAGAGCGGGGGCCCCGAAGCCTGGGCCCATTCCCATAATCCCAGCAGGAGACATGGGTACCCCGGGCAGGGCGCGCACGAGCACACGTGTGTGCTGCAAGCAGGTGTCATGGGCATGTGCACGAGCACCAGTGTGTCTCACACACGGGTGACGTGACGGTGACCACAGGCACCCACGTGTCTCACACACGGGCGACGTGACCATATGCATGAGAACACGTGTCCTGCACACGCAGGATGCGAGTGTGCTGACGAGCACACACGTGTCACAGGAGGCACCGGGGGGAAGGGGCACCTGGGGTGTCTGTCACCCAACGCAGGGGGGCACCCGGCCCCAAGGGGGCGGCTCTGGGGGTGCCACGGGGGACGGCAGCACCCAGGGGGGTCCAGCGGGGCCGGCACCCACGGGGCGGCTCCCGCCGCCGCTCACCTCGGCACGCAGCCGGCCGAGCTCCGCTTCCCCATGGCGGCCGCGCGCAGCTCCCGGGCCCCGCCGCCTGCCGCGCGCTCCCGCACAGCCCAACGGCCGCTGCCCACAACAGCCGGCAACGGCCCCAGCCTCCGGCTGCGAGGCCGCGGGGCCCCGGCCGCCCCTCGCGCCTCCGGCCGCCTCCAGCCGCCGCCTCCCGCGGTCCCGATCGCCTCTGGCCGCACGGGGATCGCGCAGGGATCGGTCGTGCGGGACTCGCGCCGCCCGCAGCCGTCCCGAGCGCCTCTGACCGCACGGGGATCGTGCAGGGATCGGTCGTGCGGGACTCGCGCCGCCCGCAGCCGCCGCCGCCCGCCGCGCGCCTCACTGTGGCCCCGGGGCCGCCGCCGCCTGCAGCCGCCGCTGCCCAACGGCCGCGTCACGCGCTGGCCCCGCCCACGGCACGCGCCGCCACGCCCCCAGCCTCCCGCCGCGCGCTCATTGGCTGCTTCTGCCGCTGCCCCGCCCACCTGCCAGGGGCGCTCAGTACCTGCCCCGCCCCCGGGCCCCGCTGCTGCCACCTGATTGGCTGCAGATTAATGAATATTCAATAACATCGGTAACATTGGAGCCCAGCGCTGCGGCTGGTGCCAGCAGGGGACGATCCTCTGTGGGCTGGAAATGTCCCACTGCAGAAGCCTCTGCTCCCGCCACGTAAGAGGACATGACACCTGCCCAGGAGCAGGAAGTTGGTTCGTTTCCTCCTGCTCCACGGGCTCTTCACGGGGAGTTCATCCATGCACCAAATGCCCATGGAGAAGCTCCTGGGATGCAGCGGGGTTCAGTTCCCTCCTCTGTGCTCCACAAGTTCACAGGAGGTTTGCCCTTGACTAAATTTTATGTCTCTCTGCATAGGAGCTTCCTGTCTAAGCTGCCATCGTAATCCACAGGGATGGAGAGAGGGTGGCAGCTGGACACACACAGACACCTTTGGACTTTTGAAGGGACAGAGTGGTGGTGGGGTTGTGTTTCCATGTGTTTCCTAAGTAAAGCAGGACAAGGCAATGGGCAGCCTTACGCCAGACTTAGCCTCCAGAAAAACATTAAGTTTGTGTCTTTCTTCTGAAGCTGGGGTCAACAGTACACCAATTCACCCAAGGAATTGCAGCATGAAAGGGCCTCTGCTCTGCCTGTGCGCTCTGTGGGCTCCAGGGGAGGAGGTCAGAGGCCCAGCGTGGTCTTTCAGGGACCAAGGGCTGCATTTGGGGTTCATGTCCCTGGGAGCACTGCCACTGGAGGTGCAGAATGGTCTCTGAATTGAATGCCTGGGGCTGTCGCACAGGTGACAGTGCTGATGACAGATGCCCATCCTTGTGGAAGGGAACCTGAGGCTCCAGGAGAGCTCAGGGGAACCCCGGGGATGCCTAGGGGTGGCAGTGAGTGCAGTCTCACCAAACATGGGGCAGCCCATTGTAGAGTCCCCCAAAGACCATGCAGCAAATGCAGGCATGCCTAGGGAAAGGAGGGCTTGGCAGTCCCTGGAGAAGCAGGGGGGACCCAGGAGGCGCAGGGAAGGAGGACTGGAGAGTGATTCATGCACTCGCAGTGAAGCAGCACAGGCCGGTGCTAATGCACCCCTGAAAACACCTCCTGCTCTTGCAAGAGCCCAGGGGTCACTCTGAGAACCGTTCAAAAGCCTGGACACGTGCCAGCTGTGTCAGTCTTGAGCAGCCCTGTTTGGCCAGGTCTGCTTCCCACCCCAGCCACCAAGGCCAGTGCGGAGTCAGGAGTCACCCATGGCCTTAGGGCCCCACAGCCCCACTAGTCTTTCCATGGAGATTTTCTGACAACAACCGACAAGGGGAGAAAAACCTTCTGAGGGGTTTATTTGGAACCGGCGATGGCTGTTGCCACCCAGGGCTTGTGTGGGCACATGGCTGCTATGGGGCACGACGCAGCAGCATCTCTGTAGCCCCCAGGACACAGTGTCTGTCCCTCTGCACCAGCTCCGCTCTTGGGCCCTGCCGGGCTCTTTCACCTGAGCCGCTCCTCTCGCTGCCCCGCGATGCAGCGGCAGCAGAACGCTCTGCGCAGAGCCCGAAGCGCCGTCCTGAGCCGCGAGCGCCATCGCTGGGGAGCCGCGATGTCCGGGAGGGCAGCGGTGCCTGTGGTGGGAAGCAGAGCTGTGGGCAATGGGCTGCAGGGCGCAGGGCTGCACCTGCCTGTCCCTGCTGCCAAGGGCTTCCCGAGGGGTTCTGTCCTCAGCACAGCAGCCCCCGAGCGCTTCCTGCTGCCGGCCTCGGTACCGCCCCCTGTGCCAGGACAGGCCACTGTCCCCAGCAGGGCTCTCCACTTGGGTACGTACCTGGCTCAACGTGGGGTGTGGGGCTGCAGGAGGAAGGCTTCTCCTCCTCCTCTTGGGGCTCCAAGGCCACCTGCACGGGCAGAGCAAGAACACGCACCCGTCAGCCATCAGCTGGCCCTGCTGAGGGTCCCAGTGCCCCAGGCTGCACAATGGCAAAGGGTTTGGATCAGAGGAGGCTGCCCATGGCTGCACGTCCCAAGGGAAGGGACCTGCGGCTGGCACGGCAATTGGACAGGGCTCCTTGTGGGGCCGTAGCAGCAGGGCTGGGCAGGGGGAACGGAGGCAGCCAGGGGCGTGCGTGGCACAAGGGGGCTCGTGCCCTGGTGTGGAGGGGGCTGCTGCTGGGGCTGCCCCCTCCCTCCTCGCTCAGCATCCAGGCCCCAGGGCTGAATGCAACGCAGGCTGGAGCAGACTTCATCGCTGTGTCTTTGGCACTTGGAAACAGAGAGGAGCCGGCATCTCCCCATGGAGACATGGCAGAGGGCAAATGCCTGGGGTGACAGTGGGATGCCATGGGCAGAGGGGTCCCAAGGGATTGGGCAACTCTGGGCAATCCTCTGCTCTCCCCAGACCCAGCTCACAGGGCAGCTCCCTGGGATGGTGGGTGCAGGGGAGGCGCTGCTTGCTCACCTGGGGAGCAGGGCCTGCAGCCAGGGGAGGAGCCGCTGGTGCCGTGTCCTCAGGCAGTGGTTGCTCTGGAGTGGGGCTGTCACTCACAGGGGGCACCTTCTGGTCAGACATCTCCCTGTTCGCAAACTGGCTGCGGAGGCTGGGTCTGACCCATGGCAAGGAGATGCTTCCCTCCACCTCCTGGCCTTGCAAAACCTCTTCAGCATCTTCTTCTTCCTCATCAGTCTGGCCCATGTGGTCATCCTGCTCTGCTCCCAGGTCCTTCTTCCCACTTCTCATCTGCCACTCCTTCTTGGGAGCATGGACATAGAGCCGCTCCAGCACCTCCCACTTGCACCTTGCGTCTTTGAGGAGCTCCACTTGCGTGACCTTTGGGTTCCACAAGTCATAGAAGGAGTTTCTGGCGAGGAGCTAGAGGAGAGAGGGAGGTTTGTGAACAGAGCTTCATTTCCCACCTAAATGGCCTCCTGAGCACAGGGACAACTGGGATGTCACAATGCAGCGCAGGAGCTTGTCCCAGCACCGGAGGGGTTATGGCTGCCCCAGCCCTCCCTTGTGCTCACTTGTTTGGGTCGGACATTGAGCGATCCCGAGGCTGTCAGGGAGAAACGTGTCCCCTCGCCCTCCTCTTCCTCGTCCTCGCTCTCCTCCAGGCTCTGCTGCTTCCTCAGGAAGGTGCCTTCTCGCAGCTGGGCCAAGCTCTGCCCGGTGCGCGCCAGGCAGCTGCTCTCGAGCTCCTCCAGCGGCTCCGTGCGGATGCTGAGCACGGACAGGCAGCGCGCGGTGTTGTCCGGGTGCACACGCAGCGGCTCTGCTCCCAGGTGGCAGACGATGCCCACAGGCCGCTGCTTTGGGCCCTGTCCTGTCCCTGCTCGGCGAGGTGGGGCAGCCTTCCGGCTCTCTGCCCTCAGCTCCACTGCAATCTCCGCAAAGATGCTGTCCACGAAGCCAGCAGTCTCGAGCAGGGATGAGCACGTGGCCTCCAGTGAGGCCGTTTCACCGGGTGAGCCGGCAGCAGCCGTGTCTTCTGCAGAGCCGGGTGGTGCCTCTGCGAAGGGCAGGCTGGGGAGTTCAGCCTCCCGGGAACCCTCCTTGGCTGCCGGCGTGCACTGCTGGGCATCCTGCGGGGCAGAAGAGGCTCTTTCCTCCTGGGACACCTTGGCGGGTGGCACTTCCACTTGGGGAAGCTGCAGCTCTCCCCCTTGGCACTCTGAGGATGTGCTTAGCACCAAGTCCTGGTTCAGCACCGTTGCCTCCGGGCGCTGGTCCTTGAGCTGCTGGCCCACCTGTGGGGAGAAGGAGGCCCGTGATGGAGGTGCATGGATACAAGTGGCCCCTGAAGCACAAGAAACCTCAGTCCTGTGTCCAAGGGAGGCTCGTGGCTGCACACAGCCTGGCTGAGCTCAGTCTAGAGCTGCTCCCTGAGCCTCAGCACAGAGCTCACAGGGTTTGGGTAGCCCTGGGAGGACCCTGGCTGGCGTCTTTTGTCCGAGAAAAAATACCCAGGGCCGAGAATAAATGAGCTCTCCTCAGAAGAGCTCCTGCCTGGCTACCTCACCCCAGCTCCCTTTCCAAGCCATCCTTGTGTTCTCCGTGTCAGTCCCATCCCTGATGCATGCCTCTCCCTTCAGCCCCACTGCCCACCTCGCTCCCGCTCTCTTGCAAGCCTGAGAGCCCGTCTGTGGGCTGGGAGCAGGCGTTCGCCTGCTGCTCCTCGTCCATGTTCAGGATCCTCTTGTGAGGACCTGACACTGGCACCAAGGGGAGCTGCTCCCTCCTGGTGGAGCTGCTCTCCTCTGAGTGGGGAGCCTGGGGTCTTTGCCCCCAATAAAGGCAGGGTCACCATGGGAACCGCCCCCTCACAATGACCTTGTGAGCATGATGCCACTGCCATCACAAAGCCCTGGTGAGTGCCATGAGGACCCCATCACGATGCCTTGGTGGAGACCACGGGGACCCCATCATGGTGCCTCGGTGGAGATCAAGGGGACCCCATCATGATCCCTTGGTGGTGACCATGGGGACTCCATCTTGATGTCCTGACCATCTCCATGGGGATGCCCATCACCATGTTGCTACCTCCAAGTCCTGATTCCAGCTTCTGAGCCTGCCTGGGGCTGCTATCTGGGGAGCAGAATGAATGTTCCTCCCTCCAGCTCTGCACTCCCCAGGCCTTGCAGAGGCTGCACTTCTTCAGGCGCTGCATAGCAGAGATCCACACATGGCCATCACTGTTGGTCTGCCCATTAATCCTCACCCCTACAATCCTGACTGACTCTCTGTCTGTCCCTAGGCAGAGTTCCCTGCATCCTGCTGCGCTCTCCAGGGTTTCCTTTGTCCACCTCACCTGCACCTTTCCCTGCCATCCCAGCCCATCACTTCCTCACTCTTGCTGGAGTCTTCTTCTTCTTCTCTGAGTCATTCTCAATTTAAGGCTCTCCTCACCAGGTTGGCCAACTGATTAGTGACCTACACGTGGGCAGATGTGAACAGTCTCCTTCTAAATCAAATGTGACATCATCCAGTGTTGCTGTGGGCCCAGCTCAAGGTCCTCCTCCAGCTCTTCCTAAAAATAACAAAAAGAAAAGAAAAAAAAAAAAGGAAAAAAAAAGACCCTTTGCTCTTTGTCCTCTCCATTTCTTGCTTGTCTTAAGCTGGTATGAGGGTATATGAAAGCAATATGAATTATGGTACCTGAAATGCAGAATTAAAACCTGAATCCTTCGGACATGTTTCTCCTTCTTTTATCAGTGCATGCCCAGATGTGCAGAGCTCCTGCTGCTGGAAGCCAGTTCTGTGCATCGCTGTGCCAGAACAAAGGGCACCCCAAGGACACTCACTGAAGACTCCAAGGCCAACAGGGAAATCAGCAGGTTGTGAGGAAGCTCCAAAAGTGCCTTCACCCACTCTGCCCATTGACAGCACCAGCAGCACCTTTCCTGGCCCCAGCAGGCCACCAAGCATGGAAAAGGGGATAACCAAGGGGTGCCAGGCACCCAAAGGCCATGCCAGTGCTGTAGGGACCATGGGTGGGCATGTGCAGGTGCTCTAGGTGAGCACACTTGTATCTGTCACACTGGACTAGCCTGAGGGACAGGGCAGGATGGCTCCCAGAAGCACACTGCTGTGTTCCCCTGTGCTTCCCTGGCACAGTTAACTGCGGGTGACATTCCTCCTCTCCTGGGAACTTTCCAGGCCAGCCCAGCTGGGTCAGGCAGCCCCAACGGGAGAAGGAGTTGCTGCCCCAGGGGACTCTAAAGTACCTCGAGGCATGTGACAGAGGTAAAGAGGATGTCCAGGAAGGGCAGGTTGCTGCTGAGGAAATTCCTGTTCCTTCTGGATGAGGACAGCCTTTCATGTGGCCACATTGAGGACATCAGTAGCATGCTCACTGTCAGGATCACCACAGGTAAGAAGGTTCAGGAAGAGGAGACCCATCAGCCTTTAAGAACATAGGTTCATGAAAAGAGACCCCAGTGTCATGTGTCTCCCATTACTGATTCCTCCTTTCATGTGTTGGTGCTCAGTTGCTGGTCCATAGGCCCTGGACCACCTTGAGAGGCCTCAGAGTTCCTGCCCTCTGCACCCATTCCAGGAGGTTGTGTCTTTCCTGGAGGTGCTATGCTGTGTTTGCCAGCCATGGCTGTCTGTAATGGGCACACCAGGCACCTGGCCCAGCTCTAGAGACCTTGGACTGAACTTGGGTGCCTGCTGTGCAGGGATGTGCATGTGTTACTTTGCTTTGCTCTGATTTGAGCTCACATGCCCTAAATGCACATGCCTGGTTCCATTTCAGGTGGTCAAGGATACCCTCCTTGCCCCTGTGTCCACCAGCTGGTGCTTGGGAAGGATGTCCGTCTCTCAGGATGGTTCCGAGAGAACTTGCAGACCCTTGCATTTGCCTTGGACCACCCCAGCCCCTCAGGCATTACAAGGTGTTATTGCTGACTCCTACCCTCTCTCTCTAGCGATTAGAGATGCCAGGGCCATTTCCTACCTGGGATGTGCTGCACAGGTCTCTGTCTTCTCGAGTTCAAGAGAATGTTTTTTTCACATAGTCATGGCTTATGACCACTTTGAGGCCTTCTGCAGACCCCTGTACTACGGGATCCTCCTGAGCAGCAGAACTTGTGTTGAAATGGCAGCAGCTGCCTGGGCCTGTGGGTTTCTCAATGCCCTGGTCCATACTGCTGACACTTTCATGCTTTCTTTCTGTAGAGATAGCTCTACGGACAGTAGTTTTGTGAAATCCCCCAAATCCTCAAGCTCTCCTGCCAGGCTACAGGCATTTCCATATATCTGGAATGCAAAAGGTCAGGATGTGGCACAGAAGACAGATTGGTCATGGTAGACCCTATTACCAAGAGCCAAGGACATTGTGTGTGCAATGGCCCCACTTGAGAGCAGAGAAATGCTGTCATGGAGAGAAGATGTCAATGCAATGGTGAAAGAAGGTTCCCACTAAGAGAGCAAAGCCTGCAGTGCCCAAAGCCAGGGAGAAACATAGTGTGACTGTGAGGAAATGGCACGAGAGGGCTTTGTTGCCTGAGCTGATTTGTAGCACCCTGGGGCCTGTGACAGAGTTGGGCCAATATCCAGGCAGGAGAAGGCATCATTGAAGGTGTTCTTGGGCTGGAGCCGTCTATGATCCAGCCATCCTGAGGCTATCATTAGCCCAGTCATATCATCCAGGGTGAAAGGAGGTTCTGTTTGATAAAAGCGAGAAGCTGTTAAGAGAGCAGAGACCAGAGCAGACACCTTGGTGTGATGTGCCTCTCCCATTTAGGGAGCACGCTTGGCTGTAGGAGGGATGGACTTGGCCTAAAGGTAGTGGTGGGATCCAGTTGTTTTGGCACTGGTAGCGAACCCGGAGGTCCTGGGGCGCTTGCCCAGCTCCAACTCCAAAGGGACATGGCTTCTCATAGACCCCATGCTAGAGGAGGCATTTGGTTATGCTGGACAATGCAGGCATCTGTCTCGGCCCAGCCACCCTATTCCGATGTCACTGAATGATATGTCTGCCCTGAGTTAATTATATTAACTTTTTGCACTGCGATGATCTGCCTGGGTCTCTGCTTTATACTGCACGGTGCTCACATAGTAGTGGAAGGCACCTGGGGTCATTTGAGACGGCCAAGGACATTCCCCACCTGGTCTTGTCCTGGAGCTCCATGAGAATGTGGGTCTGAGATTTGCTTCTTAAGAGCAAACAGACATGGGCAGGTTTTTGGTACCTCCTCTGCCTCTTCAACTGTCCCCAGGTATTTGTGTGTTGCCAGCTGACTCCCACCCTCCATCAGCAGTGATTACAGGGGAATGTAGAGAAGGAGCTCCCGTGGAGATGTCAGTGCTGTGCACACTTCAGCATGGGGAAGCAGAATCCCACCTTCTGTGTGTTTGTGGAGTTCAGGGGAGGAATGTGAATCCCATCCCAGACCAAGGGCTTCAGAACCAGCATGGGATGCCCAGATTGACTCATCTGAATCCATGAGCCCTCTTCTTGCCCCTGTCTGGGTGTCCTGCCTATTAGGGTCTTACTAACTAGGGACTTCCAGAGTAGGACCTTTTTAACTTGCATGGATAGTCATCCTCTGATGAAATAGATGGCAAGTTGGGAATCATTCTTTCTTCACTCAATTGGAAAGGACAACAAGTGATTATTTTAGTTTACTTAACAAATGTTTCCCAGGAGGAAGGGGCACAAGGGACAGAGAAATTGGCGAGTTCAGCTGTTCCTCTGCTCCTGAGCGGGGCCAGGCTCCTGGGACAGAGGCAGCTCATGGCAGCCTGGCAGCACTGCCCAGAGACAGCCGAGTGCAGGAGCAGCTCCTGTGCCAAGAGCAGCAGGGCTGCGGGCACTGCCTGCTGCTGCGGACAGCAGGGGAGAGAAGGCAGCGAGAGGGGAACGGCAGTGTGGAGCAGAGCAGAGCTCACTGAAGGAAGAAATCTTCACAAGCCCTTGCGTGGTAAGTCTCTGTCTGCAGGGCAATGCTGCTGAGGTTTCTGGAGGGATCTTCTGAACCCATCCCACCCAATGACTGATAGGACTTGTCTCTCTCCTGGAGTATCCAGGCCATGGCAGGAGAAGGAGCTGATCCAGCTCAGGGATTCCCTGATGCACCTTCACAGGGCAGGGCACGCTGCTCCTTTCTTCCAGGTATCGCTGCAGAGGTGTCAAGTGCTGGGTGTGCACACAGGTCTCTCCAGGTTTCTGAATCAGAGCAGCATCCCTGCACCCAAGGGAGCACCCTGGGCAGTGACTCTGCTGCCTGCAAGGGTCAGTGCTGCACAGAGAAGCTCTGGCAGGTCTGGCTCCCATTCAGCCAGGATCATCTTCCTGTTGAGACTGTGCTGCCTCGGTCAAGTCTGCTCACCTTGTTCATGCACAGGACATGTCCCAAGAGTCTTTTAAAGAGGAACATCAAGAGAAGGGCTACTTCCAAGGGCAGGAACTTTCCTCTACCTGTCTGCACTTTCAGTTATCTCCCTAACTCCTGCAGGGAGAAAAGAGAAGTGTATTCTGTTTTGCCAAGGTAGTGGACTCAAACCTTCCCTCTCAGAGATCAATAGGTCTGTGAGAAACTTTATAGAGCCTCTTCAACCCACCTTAGTCTGCAGACAGCATCAGCATCACCTTTGTGCAATTTATTTTACTTGCTCCGTAAAGTGCCTGCACAGCGATGACCCTGGACATGCCCTGTCCCCAGAGGCTTGTGTAGGGCAGAACTCAGCACACAAAAGTGATGTGCTCTGTGAGCACAGACTGACAAAAATTGTTGGGACAGAGTAAGGTGCCATCAGGGACTGCTGTGGGCAGCAGAGATGGGCAGGGAAGGAGAGGGAAGTGCCCACCATGATGGGAGGATGGATTTGGGGAAGTCATGCTCAGTCCTTCCAATGCAGACACCTTCCTCTGAGCAAGCCCTGCCACGTCTCCTCTGCCACCCAGCAGCCTCTCTGCCCTGACAGCCTTGGGGTCCAGGGTATCAGCCCACTCCACTACAGCCAGATCCCTGCAAAGGACAGGGGCATCCCTCCTGCTATGGGCACATTTCCTGCTGCCCAATATAGGGGCTTCAGATACATGTCCTGCAATGTCACCATCTGTGAGGTAGCATGCCCACATAGGTGAGGTAAGGGTGTTCCTGAGCGCCCCTCTGCCTGTCGTCCCTTTCTCCCCTTGGCAGAAGGATCGCAGGATTGCTCCTTGTTTCCCCTCCTGTTCTTCTTTGGGGCTCCCTGAGGTTGCAGAGTTTTCAGATGCAGGTCAGACACCCACCCTGCAAGCTGTGGAAGAGAGGAATATGCATGGGAGTGAGGTGCTTCCAGTCCCCTCTAACCTGTGCAACTGCAGGAAATGCAGCCCAGGGGTTTAGGAACTGAGCTAACTCTCCCTTAAGCAGAGTCCATCTTCAATGGAACTTCATTTGACCCTTTTGCCTGTAATGTCTTAACAAACTTGGAGGTGCCCTTAGGAGGGACATTGCTGCCTCCTGCCATCTCTGTGATGTCCAGGAGACCTCTGAAGAATCTGTTACTGAGACCAAGGGTATGAAAAAAACGGTTTGGAAACTGCATATGGGCAGCTGAAAAGAGCCCTGCATGTTCTTGGCTAGAAGGGAAGCTTGGAGACCTCCCTCAGGTGCCCTGAGAAAGGGAGAGAAGTTGGAGATCGGAGGTTTTGAAACTGGACTTGTCTGCTCTTAGGAGGGGCTGGGTTCTTTCTAAGGCAACTGATTAGGGTGATCACCATGCAGTTCAAAAAGGTTTGGGCACACAACAGCTGCAATCAAGGCTAATAGGCAGAGGAGCGCTCCTCACTCTGCATAACGAGACTATAAATCCATTTTCTCATGATTCCCAGTAGAAACGCTGAAAATTTCTGCCTCTGAGGAACACTCTGCAGAGGTGAGAGGGGCATCCCAAAGAAAATACATGTCAAAATAAATGTTAAAAATACCCAAATTGTACTCTCAATACACATTCATTAGCAGTAGTGCTGTAGATACTGAAAAGCCCTTTAACAAACCAGGGGGATTTCACCTGAAAAATTGTGAATCTCAGAGCTCATCACCCCTTTTCTCTCCTTCCCACTACTGTAGAGCTGGACAGACTTCTCTGGAGCCCAGGGGGAGATGCCCCTGCTCCTCACAGCACATTCAGCCATCTCACACTGAGGCTCAAGGAAGGGAGCTGCAAAAAGATCTCCATGAAGAGAGGCAATATGGGCAGTATATTAGAACTGGAACAAGTCCAGAGATATTTAACCTTAAAACTCTGGGATAACTGCCCAATATCTTTTCTTTTTTGAACAATCCACAGAGCCTGGAGAGAATGAAATGTCCAACAGCAGCCCCCTCAGCGAGTTCCTCCTCCTGGCATTCGCAGACACGCGGGAGCTGCAGCTCTTGCACTTCTCGCTCTTCCTGGCCATCTACCTGGCTGCCCTCCTGGCCAACGGCCTCATCATCACAGCCGTAGGCTGCGACCACCGCCTCCGCACCCCCATGTACTTCTTCCTCCTCAACCTCTCCCTCCTCGCCCTGGGCTCCATCTCCACAACTGTTCCCAAAGCCATGCACAATTCCCTGTGGAACAACAGGGCCATTTCCTATTCGGAATGTGCTGCCCAGATCTTCTTCTTCTTCTTCTTGTTTTCAGCAGAGTTTTCTCTCCTCACAGTCATGGCCTATGACCGCTACGTTGCCATCTGCAGACCCCTGCACTATGGGACCCTCCTGGGCAGCAGAGCTTGTGTCAAAATGGCAGCAGCTGCCTGGGCCTGTGGTTTCCTCCATGCTCTCATGCACACTGGGAACACATTTTCCCTTCCACTCTGCCAAGGCAATGTGGTGGAGCAGTTCTTCTGTGAGATCCCCCAGATCCTCAAGCTCTCCTGCTCACACTCCTACCTCAGGGAAGTTGGGCTTCTTGTTGTTAGTACCTCTTTACTCTTTGGGTGTTTCACTTTCATTGTGGTGTCCTACGTGCAGATCTTCAGAGCTGTGCTGAGGATCCCCTCTGAGCAGGGTCGGCACAAAGCCTTTTCCATGTGCCTCCCACACCTGACTGTGGTCTCCTTGTTTGTCATTCCTGTATTGTTTGCCTACCTGAAGCCTCCCTCCATCTCCTCCCCACTTCTAGATATGGTTGTGTCCATTCTGTACTCGGTGGTGCCTCCAGCCTTGAATCCCCTCATCTACAGCATGAGGAACAAGGAGCTCAAGGAGGCACTGAGGAAATTCATCCAGTGGGTACAAGGTCAGTGATAACAACTGTTTCATTCACTCACCAGGATATCTGGCATCAAGGCTGTATTTTATCCATTTCTTTCTTTTTTGCTTCTCTTTTACATCCATCTTAAAATAATAAATACTAAAATAAAGATGCCTAGCTTTGTCACATCTGCACAGGAATCTCTCATTTAGCACTTAAACATAGACCATGATAAAGCAGGAAGCCAGGCTTCCCCCTTCACTAACAGAGAGGGGGGATTCTCTGAGCCGCTTCTTTGAGCTCCCTTGGATGTGCCCAGTGCAGGGAGGAGAGTTTCCCTCTGCAGCGTCTTTTCCAGCACTGACACCAAGGGACCTCTGGGGTACAGAGTCACGGCGGGACAAGGGCAGGTGGGCTGAGACCAGGGGTCCAGTGTTGTTTAGGAGATCTCAGCTCTCGTGCCTATGGTTAGAGTGTGATCTCAAATCTCTCTAATATGAGGGAAATGACAACCAAGTCTCAGCATGGGATTCCATGGTTCCATGCAAAGCTCCAACACAAAAAACTGAACATGAGTGAATTGAAGGAAAGTCTAGAGGCAGCCTTCCCGTGGCAGTTCGGGTGGGAGGCAATTGCCTGGTGACACCAGGTGACATCTGAAGAGACAGGGTTGTCCCAGGTACGGGCTAGTGTCTATTGCTCTGATAGAGCAAATGTGATACTCACATCTTTCTAGAATGCCTGGTCAGGGCCCGGTGGGCATCTTCCTTGGCCATCTGAAATAGCACTAGATGCTCACTAGTGTTAGAGCCACACTCACTAGGAAGCTGAGACACATGGAGATGTTAACAATGTAAACTGTGACTGTAATTCATTTCGGACACTAGATTCAGTGACACTGAACTAGGCCTGCAAGACCATGATACATGCCTGGGATTTCTAGCACATCTGCATGGGCAGGAGCTATGAGGAAACTCTGCCTTTCTTTAGTAGTTGCTAGGAAAAGACTCCAGGTCCTCTCAGGTTTTTCTACTTGTGCCCAGACATTTGCACAGAGTCTACTGGGGGCCTGGAGCCAGCTGTGTCCCCCAGGGAGTAGTATTGGGTCCAATCCTATTCAACTTCTCCATCAGAAACCTGGAAGAAGGAACAGAGTGCACTCCCAGCAAATTTTGTGATGATGCAAATGCGGGAGGCTTGGCTGATACACCAGAGAGGCTGTGCAGCCATGTTCCTGAATTAGGGAAAGAGGATTGGATTCAGGTGCCACTTGTGGGTGCCCAGGACCCTGGAGAGGGTGAGTGCCCAGGAGGGATCTGCTGAGGACAGTCCCACTCATTACAGAGCTGGGACAGATGCCCATCCTCCTGGAAGGGGCTATGGAGCCACCATGGAGCACAGGAGACCTCCAGGGGCAGAACATGCCTGGAGTGGGGGTGAGTGCTGTGCTGGGAGAGGGGCTCCCCAGAGGGGCTGAGGAAATGATTCATGTATTCAAGGCATAGAAAATATGGGGGCGATCACAGAGATTTCCTCTACAGTCCAATAGAGAGAGCAGTGGAAAATAAAAGGCAAGGGCAGATAAATAGTTCTTCACAGCAGATTCAGCAAGTTCCTGAAGATTTCTACTCTTTCATCACTGGAAAACATTCAAAACAGTCCTTCATCTTTGCAGGCAGAGCTCAAGTGTCTGAGCAGCAGCAGCCAGAGGGACTTGGAGATGTCCCAGTGTCTCTGAGTGACCTGCGTGGGCCTGAGAGCTCTCGCAGGGACCTGCGGGAGAGCAGAGCCCCTTGGAGCTGCAGAGGGAGGCTGGGGACAGGGGACCACAGCACCTGGAATGGCACCAGCTGTCCAGGACTCTGGGACTGCATCCCACCCACTTCTGAAAATCACTTCCCTTTTCAAGAACAAATGATCTTGCCCAAGTCTAGCGTACTAAAAGACAACGAATAAAGGCGGAAAGTATAACAAATGATTTTTTTGCTTTAATTCTTTCTATTAATTTCTTTCTAGATTTGTTTTTAAACAAATTTTCTAAACCTTTCTGTTACCATCAGGCCTATACCTGTTAGGTTTCCTTGTCCCACTCAGAGCCCAGCGCTCAGAAAAGCCCCCTGCCCACAGCTGTCCCTGCCACCCCTCACTCTCTGCACAGAGCACGTCGCACTCGGAGGTGTCGTCCTCTCTCGACTGGTGCAGGAAGTTGGGGACCAGCTTCAAGGAAATGCTCTGTTTTGGCAGGGCCAACTTTGCACAAACTAAATCTACCCGAGTTACATCAACGCCCAGGGCCAGGAATAAAGGAACCTTCCCCAGAAGAGCTCTCAACTCTCCCCTCATCCCGGCTCCCCTTTGACACCATCCTTGTGCTCCCCATGTTGGTGCCATCCCCGCTGCCTGCCTCTCCCTTCAGCCCCACTGCTCACCTCGCACCCGCTCTCCTGCAAGCCTGAGAGCCCGTCTGTGCGCTGGGAGCAGGCGTTCGCCTGCCGCTCCTTGTCCATGTTCAGGATCCTCTCGTGGGGACCTGACAGTGGCACCAAGGGGAGCTGCTCCCTCCTGATAGAGCTGCTGTCCCCAGAGTGGGGAGCCTGGGGTCTTTGTCCCCAGCAAGGGCATGGTCACCATGGGGCCCGTCCCCTCACAGCGGCCTTATGGATATGATGCCACTGCCATCACAAAGCCTTGGTGGTTTCCATGGGGACATTATCCTTATGCCCTGGTGGAGACCACCGAGACCCTATCACGATGCCTTTGTGAGGACTATGGAGATGCCATCATGATGCCTTGGTGGAGACCATGGAGAAAGACACCATCACAATGTTTTGGTGAAGACCATGGAGACCTCATCATTATTGCTTTTTCGAGATCTATAGCAGAGATCTTCACAAGGCCGTAGCTGTTGCTCTGCCCACTAATCCTCATACCAACAATCCTGACTGGCTCTCTATCCATCCCTAAGCCTCGCTCCCTGCATCCCACTGCTCTCTCACCTGCACCTTTCCCTATCATTTCAGGCCATCACCTTCTCTCTCTTGCTGGAGTCTTCTTCTCCCCTGACTCACTCCCTATTTAAGGCTCTCCTCATCAGCTTGGCCAGCTGGTTGATAACCTTCGTGTTGGCAGATGGGAGGAGTCTCCTTCCAAATGAAATGTCACACCTGGTAGCTTTGCTGTCTTGCTGTGGGCTCAGCTCCAGATCTTCCTCCAAATCCTGCTAAAAAAGAAAAGGTAAAGTAAAAAAAAAATCTTTGCTCATTGTCCTCCCGATTTTCAGCTTGTAATAAGTGGGTATGAGTGTAGAATAAAGCAATATGAATTATGATATTTGAAATGCAGAATTAAACCATGATTTCTTAGGGCGTTTCCCCTTCATGCATGAGTGCATGCCTAGATCTGCAGGGATGCTGCTGCTGGAGGCAGGTTCTGTGCATCACTGTGCCAGAGCGAAGGCCACCCCAAGGACACCGGCTGAAGACTCCAAAGCCCATGGAGAGATCAGCAGGTTGTGAGGAAGCTCCATAAGTGCCTTTGCCCACTCTGCCTGTTGACAGCACCAGTAGCACCTTTGCTGGGCCTATCTGGCCAATAAGCACAAGAAAGGAGATACTCAAGGGGTGCCATGCACCCAAAGACCATGCGAGTGCCATAGGGACCATGGGTGTATGTGTGCAGGTGCTGTAGGTGGGCACATGGAGCCCTTGTGACTGTCACACCTGCCTAGCCTGTGGGACAGGGCAGGATGGCAGATTTCTTGGAGCAATCTCTAGAAAAGTGAAGGTGCTATTGAAGAAGTCCCTGTTCATATAATCTAGCAGGGTGAGCAGGAATTCAGGGGAGGGGAGCTAGAAGGGTTTGAGAGTTCAGAGACCAGAGCACAGAGCTTGGAGTGATGTGCCTCCTCTTTTTGCAGCATTCTGCATGTAGTTGGGCCAGTTCTGCATGTAGGTGGGACAATTTTCCCTGCAGTCAGTGCTGGAATTCATTGATTAGGGTAGAAGTAGGAAACTCAGCATAGCCTGGGGCACTTGCCCAGCAAGCACTGCAATGGGGCATGGTTTTCCTGCAGGGGCCCTACTGCATCTGCTAGAGATACATGGTTGTGCTGGACACCCCAGGCATCTGACAAGGCCCTGCCAGCATTTTTCTGAGCCATCAGATCAAGTAGCTGCATTGAATTACCAGAGTCGCTGCTTAATACAAGCATCTTTCTATGACTCATCTTAATAGCTAATGGGGCTCCTGTTGTATTTAGCATCTGGGGTCATTTCAGATGGGCAATGCAATTCTCCTGAGGCCCCCACCCTGAAGCTCTAGGATGATGCTGGTCTCCAAGGAGCTGCATCAGAGCAAGTGGGCACTGGCACATGCCTTGGACATTCTCAGTCTTTTCAGCTGTCCCCAGGTGTTTGTGCAGGAGCCACTGACTCCCATCCTCCATCTTCAGTTGTTGCAATTGCAGCTTAGACAAGGAGCTCTCTTGCAGACCTCTATGTTGTGCTCACTTCAGTTTTGAAAGGGGAATCACTTGACCTGCCTGTGGAGTTTGCAGGATTTTTCTGAATCCCACTTCATGCCAGGGGCTTCTAGACCAGCATGAGATGGGCAGAGTGACTCATCCCCTGAACCTACTGTGAGGGTGACAAAGCACTGGAACAGGCTGCCCAGAGAGGTTGTGGAGTTTCCTTCTCTGGAGATCTTCAAAACCTGCCTGGATGCCACCCTGTGCCATGTGCTCTAGGTGTCCCTGCTGGAGCAGGGAGATTGAACTTGATGATCTCTAGAGATTCCTTCCACCTCAACCATTCTGTGATTCTGTGAAGAGAGGACCATCAGAGGTTCCACAGCAGCACATTTCCATTTCTCATAGGTAGTCATGCTCTGATGAAAGAACTTGCAATGTTGGAAATAGTGGCTCTCCACTCAATGGGAAAAGACGACAGTTGATTACTTTATTCCAGTGAACATTTCCCAGGAGGAGGGAGCACGAGGGACAGAGCAATTGGTGAGTTCAGCTGGGCCTCTGCTCCTGAGCGGGGCCAGGCTCCTGGGACGGAGGCAGCTCGTGGCAGCCTGGCAGCACTGCCCAGAGACAGCCGAGTGCAGGAGCAGCTCCTGTGCCAAGAGCAGCAGGGCTGTGGGCACTGCCTGCTGCTGCGGACAGGAGAGGAGAGAAGGCAGCGAGAGGGGAACGGCAGTGTGGAGCGGGAGCACACAGGAGACCTTCACAGCTCTTGACATGGTGAGTTTGTGCTTACAGGACAATGCTATGGAGCTTCTTGAAGGGGACATAAGAACCCATCACAACCCATGGCTGGCAGCATTTTTCTCTTCTTTCTCCTGGTTTTTGCAGTGCAGAGGAAAAGGAGCTGCTTGAGAGCAGGGATTCTCTAACATACCACCTAAGGGCAGGGCATCCTGCTGCCTTCCCCAACAGAAACAGCAGTGATGTGAAGCCGGGCTGTGCAGGCAGGGTGGGAGGTCTGCACTTCAGAGCAGGGTCCCTGTACCCAAAGGTGCTGTGTGCCCGCAGCAGTGACTGTGTCGCCTGTGAAGGTCAGCGCTCAGCCTGCCCAGGGAGCTCCCCACAGGACTGAGGGGAGAAGTTCTGGGTGGGAGGATTATCCTCTACCAGGACAGGCTCCTTCTCCTGCTGGGAGGGTGCTGCAGGGGTCAGGTCTGCTCACAGGTCTAGCTGTGAGCACATTCCAGGGGGAACTTTGGAAAAGGAAAGGCAGGGCAGGCATTGAGATGGTGCTTAGAATTTCCTTCCACTTGGTAAAAGGAAAATGGAAACAAAACTGTCAGATTTGGACTAGAGACTGAGACTCATTAAGAGTTTCAAGGAGCAGCCAAAGAGTCTGCCAGGGACGTCTGAATGTCCCCTCACCATCCCTTAGTGCATAGACAGCACCAGCTTCTCCTGGGCTGCTGCATCAGGGTCTATCTAAGCTGCTCTTTAGCACATGCAAACATGGGGGTGCCCCTGGGCAGTCCCCTGCTCCTGGGAGGTTTCTGCAGGGAGAACTGGGCTCACTTGTGAGTGTCGTTGTCCTTCATGTGAGTGAGGTGCAAGTACACGACAGTGAGGGGCAAGGCTCAGCGATGAAGCAGGTCCCATGACAAAGTCCTAACAAGGTGTTTTTTTTTTTTTTTTTTTTCCTTTTGGGATGCACAAGGGTTTATGCTGAGAACAATTGAAGCGCCAAAAATTTCTGATCTATCAAACAATGTTCCCACAGTGAGTAGGCACCTTTGTGTGTTTGTGTGTGCACCATCATATATATTATTTATACGCATGCTTATATATCAACAGACTCCTCCACTTGTCCTTTTGCAGAGAAGACTTGAATTCTAAATGTTGAAGAGCCCTGCCGTAGAAGGGGTGGACATCATCTCCTGCAGGTTCTATGCATCAAAGCTACTCCTTCTCTCTGCAGTGCCTGGAATAAGGGTGCAGGGTGCAGGGTTAAAGGAGGCATGAGGACAGGGTCTATTTCTAGACATCTCGACATGTAGAAAGGGTAAGGTCTATCCTTGTTTCCCTTTGACTGTTGTTCTCCCTTGTTGGAGTGAGATCTGGTGTGGCAGACTCAGATACAAATATCTCTGTTGAGGAGAGCAAGAGTGATGGGGGTGAATCCCTCACAGAGCTCTTCTCCTTCAGATACAACTGCTGTGAGGGCTGTATTCAGCTCTTGTGCTGGTGAATGGAGAATATTCCCACTTGGTCTCTGGACTAAGTCCATTCCAAGCAATGCAAGACGCCATTCCAAGGCATCTCCACAAATACCACTCAAAGACTAGTGCATCTATTTCCACCCGCAGCAAAGCAGAAACAACTCCCCTGGAGCTATGGGCAGGAGACCCTGCTGAACTTGGCACACTCAGCCAGTTCAAAGTGGAGCACCAGAAAGGGAGCTGAAATAAGGGAGAGAGGAAATATGGGGAGTTCCTTGAGAAACTGAAATGGTTTGGCTCAGAAAAGCCTGCCTTAACTTTTGGCTTTCTTTCCGTCCTTGGACAGGACTCCTGTGCCCCGAAGGAACTAATGTCCAACAGCAGCTCCCTCAACGAGTTCCTCCTCCTGCCATTCGCAGACAGGCGGGAGCTGCAGCTCTTGCACTTCTCGCTCTTCCTGGGCATCTACCTGGCTGCCCTCCTGGCCAACGGCCTCATCATCACAGCCGTAGCCTGTGACCACCGCCTCCACACCCCCATGTACTTCTTCCTCCTCAACCTCTCCCTCCTCGACCTTGGCTCCATCTCCACGACTGTTCCCAAAGCCATGGCCAATTCCCTGTGGAACACCAGGGCCATTTCCTACTCGGAATGTGCTGCCCAGGTATTTTTCTTCCTCTTCTTGTTTGGAGGAGAGTTTTTTCTCCTCACAGTCATGGCCTATGACCGCTACGTTGCCATCTGCAGACCCCTGCACTATGGGACCCTCCTGGGCAGCAGAGCTTGTGTCAGAATGACAGCAGCTGCCTGGACCATTGGCTTTCTCTATTCTCTCCTGCACACTGGGAACACATTTTCCATACCCCTCTGCCAAGGCAATGTGGTGGAGCAGTTCTTCTGTGAGATCCCCCAGATCCTCAAGCTCTCCTGCTCAGACTCCTACCTCAGGGAAGTTGGGCTCATTGGGGTTACTGTCTCTTTGGGCTTTGGGTGTTTTGTTTTCATTGTGGTGTCCTACGTGCAGATCTTCAGAGCTGTGCTGAGGATCCCCTCTGAGCAGGGCCGGCACAAAGCCTTTTCCATGTGCCTCCCGCACCTGGCCGTGGTGTCCTTGTTTGTCATTACATTATTGTTTGCCTACCTGAAGCCTCCCTCCATCTCCTCCCCACTTCTAGATATGGTTGTGTCCATTCTGTACTCTGTGGTGCCTTCAGCCCTGAATCCCCTCATCTACAGCATGAGGAACAAGGAGCTCAAGGAGGCACTGAGGAAACTGATCCAGCGGGTCCAAGGTCAGTGGTAACAACTGTTTCATTCACTCACCAGGATATCTGCCATCAAGACTGTATTTTATCCATTTCTTTCTTTTTTACTTCTCTCTTTTACATCCATCTTAAAAAATAAATAATAAAGATACCTAGTTTTTGTCACCTCTGCACAGGAATCTCTCATTTAGCACTTAAACACAGACCATGATAAAGCAGGAAGCCAGGCTTCCCCCTTCACTAGCAGAGAGGGGGGATTCACTGAGCCGCTTTGAGCACCCTTGGATGTGCCCAGTGCAGGGAGGAGAGTTTCCCTCTGCAGCGTCTTTTCCAGCACTGACACCAAGGGACCTCTGGGATACAGAGTCACGGCGGGAAAAGGGCAGGTGGGCTGAGACCAGGGATCCAGTGTTGTTTAGGAGATCTCAGCACTCGTGCCTATGGTTAGAGTGTGATCTCAAATCTCTCTAATATGACAGAAATGGCAACCAAGCGTCACCACAGGTTTCCATGGTTCCATGCAAAGCTCCAACACACAAAACTAAACATGAGTGAATTGAAGGAAAGTCTAGAGGCAGCCTTTCCATGGCAGTTCATCTTTCCTGAAGACACATTCCAGTGGGGAGCAGGACTTTCTCTATTTACAGTTATCCTCTTCATTTCTGTTCTGTACTCAATGCTTTCTTCTGCAGATACGGCCCAGGAACTCTCATAACCTGGAAGAGAGAGGCTAGTGTTTCCACGTGCCCTGGAAGAACAGGCAGGACCAGTCCTTGGGTTCCCTTAAGCAACAGCTGGATTCCAGAATAACATTTCCATAATAAAAGGGGATCTGCCCTATGATGGTCCTGAGTCTAGCCTCTCTTTAGAAACTGGAATCAAGAATATGCCCAAGGGTGTGCAACCACAAATGGGGCTGCTCTTCTGCTTGTGAACTCCATGAGATCCAGGGGATGACCTCAGTATTCCAGGGTGATCTCTTAGCCTCAATCTAGGGTTCATCTCTCAGTGACCACTGCAGACAGGCAATGGTCTCTGCACCTTCTCCTGCCTGGACATGGGCTCACCTCTGTCCTAGGCCCCAAGGTGCTACAAATCAGCTCCGGCAACAAAACCCTCTCCTGTCGTTCCCTCACAGCCCAGCTCTGTTTCTCCCTGGTCTTGGGCACTGCAGCCTTGACTCTCTTAGTGGGAACCTCCTCTCACCATTGCATTGACCCATGCTCTCCATGCCAGCATGGCTCTGCTCTCAAGTGGGGCCATTGCACACAGTGTCTTTGGCTCTTGGTAACAGGTTTCACCAGGACCAATCTGTCTTCTGTGCCACATCCTGACATTTTGCAGCCCAAATATATGCAAATGCCTGTAGCCTGGCATGGAGACAGAAGCACAAGGTGTCACAGGACCTCAACATCATTGCAATAACTGAGATGCATTATCACCACTCACACAACTGGAGGCCTGCGCTGCTGGGGTAAAAGCTCTTCAGGAGAGGCTGTGAGGGAAGAGGAGGAGGGGGCAGGTCCTTTGTGTGGAGGGGCAGCGCGGATGGACAAAGTGCTGCCATGGCATGGACAAGGTTTGGGTATGTGCTTGTGGGTGAGCATCAGATGAAGGGTGACATCATGCTGGGAGCTACAGACCATGCAGTCAGGCTGATGGCGTGGATGGCATCTTTAAGCAACATGACAAAATTGTGGATCATAGGCCCTGGTTCTTACTGGCAGAACAGGTTGGAAGGCTCTTGAATCCCCCTGACGTTCCCTGGAAAGGCAAAGACCAGGATGTAAACAGGCTGTGAGGTTTCTGGAGTGTGGAGACCAGATGCAAGAGAGAAGTCTCAGTGAAGGTGGAAGATATGCAATAGTTTGGGTAGCAACAGGATATAAAATACTCCTTCCGTTAATAAAAAATGAAGTGAAAAAATATTAAAAATATAATATAAATATTAGGAAAAATAGTGAAGAAACAATGTTCCGCATTGGTATGGGATGCTGAGGGAGTCATTTTTTAGAGAGCAATGACAATTTCCCCAGGCTGAAAAATATCACTGAAATTATTTTCCTCATCTTCCTTGAGCGCCTTGTTCCTCGTGCCGTAGATGAGGGGGGTTCAGTGCTGCAGGCACCACCATATACAGAACGGTCACTACCAGATCCAGAGCAGGGAAGGAGACATAGGGGACCTCAGGTAGGCAAACATGCCAGTGCTAAAGAGAAAAACAGACAGCGGGCAGGTGCGGGAGACACATGGAAAAGGCTTTGGGCTGGCCCTGCTCTCACACAACAGCAAAGATCTGCTCGTAGGATAAGACTGTGGAAATGAAACAATCAGACATTAAACTGGCACTAATAATAAGATGCCTAACATGGCTGAGGTAGGAGTGTGAGCAGGAGAGCTTGAGGGTCTGAAGGATTTCACACAAGAACTGTCCACAGAGTTCTCTCTACAGAAAGAAAACAGGAAAGCATTAGCAGTGGGGACAGGAACAGGTACAGTAGGGCACCTGTAGGAAACCATGTCCCACTGCAGTGCTTGCTGGGCAAGTGCCCCAGGTTGTGCTGGGCTTCCTACCTCTACGCTAATAAATGAATTCCAACACTGACTGTAGGGAAAATCCATCCCGCCGGCACACAGCGTGTAGCAAAAATAGGAGACACATCACACTGAGCTCTGTGCTCTGGTCTCTGAACTCTCACACCCTTCTAGCTCTCCTCCCTTGAATTTCTGCTCACTCCACCAGATGATATGAACAGGGACTGGGCTAATGAGGGCCTCAGGGTGGATGGACCGCTGGCTACCCAGGCCTAGGGACTTCTGCAGTAGCACCTTTGCTTTCCCAGAGATTGCTTCAAGAAATCTGCCATCCTGCCCTGTCCTGCAGGCTAGGCAGCTGTGATAGTCACAAGTGGCCCCTGTGCCCACCTACAACCCTTGCACACGCACACCCATGGTCCCTACGGCACTGTCATGGCCCTTGGGTCCCTGGTATCCCTTTGTTATATCCTTAACCCTGCTTTGTGGACTTGGGGCCAGCAAAGGGGCTGCCGGTGCTGTCCACGGGCTTTGGAGACGTCAGTCAGTTCCCTTGGGGTGGCCTTTTCTCTGGCACAGTGATGCACAGAACATGCCTCCAGCAGCAGCATCCCTGCACATCTGGGCATGCACTGATGCAAGAAGGAATCATAGAATCATGGAATCATAGAATGCTTCGGGTTGGAAGGGATCTCTAGAGGTCATCTAGTCCAACCCCCCTGCATACGCAGGGACACCTAAAGCACGTGGCACAGGACTGCATCCAAGCGGGTTTTGAAGATCTCCAGAGAAGGAGACTCTACGACCTCTCTGGGCAGCCTGTTCCAGTGCTCTGTCACCGTCACCATTAAGAAATTTTTCCTTAAGTTCCTATGGAATTTTTGGTGTTTCAGTTTCCGGCCATTTCCTCTAGTCCTATCAGTGGCCACCACTGAAAAGAGACCATCACCGTCCTCTGCACTCCCTCCCTTGAGGTATTTATATACACTGATTAGATCCTCTCTCAGCCTTCTCTTCTCCAGGCTGAACAGGCCCAGCTCCCTCAGCCTCTCCTCATAGGGCAGATGTTCCAGGCCCCTGATCATCCTTGTGGCCCTGCACTGGACTCTCTCCAGCAGCTCCACATCCCTCTTATACTGTGGAGCCCAAAACTGGACACAATACTCCAGATGTGGCCTCACTAGGGCTGAGTAGAGGGGCAGGATCACCTCCCTCGACCTGCTGGAGACGCTCTTCTTAATGCAGCCCACGATCCCATTGGCATTCTTGGCCACAAGGGCACACTGCTGCCTCATGGTCAGCTTGTCGTCCACCATGACACCCAGGTCTTTCTCCGCAGAGCTGCTCTCCAGAGGGTCGGTCCCCAGCCTGTACTGGTGTCTGGGGTTATTCCTCCCCAGGTGCAGACCCTTGCACTTGGCCTTGTTGAATTGCATGAGGTTTTTCACTGCCCAGTTGTCCAGTCTGTCCAGGTCCCTCTGGATGGCAGCGCAGCCCTCTGGGGTATCGGCTACTCCTCCCAGTTTGGTATCATCAGCAAACTTGCTGAGGGAGCACTCCGTGCCTTCATCCAGGTCATTGATGAATAAATTGAACAGGACTGGACCAAGGACTGACCCCTGGGGGACCCCACTAGCCACAGGCCTCCAACTAGACTCTGCACCGCTGATCACCACTCTCTGGGCCCTGCCATCCAGCCAGTTCCTAATCCACCTCACTGTCCACTCATCGATCCCACACTTCCGGAGCTTGCCCAGGAGGATGTTGTGAGGGACGGTGTCAAAAGCCTTGGTGAAGTCAAGATAGACGGCATCCACCGCTCTCCCCTCGTCTATCCAGCCGGTCATTTCATCATAGAAGGCTATCAGGTTAGTCAGGAAAGATTTCCCCTTGGTGAATTTTGGAGGTGTCTCCTGCAGGCCCTTAGCTTGTCATTAGGAAATATATCTGAAAAAAAATGCTAAGACCACTTATTTTCCCTGCATTGATTAGAAAGGGAAATCCAGACAACTGCATTTGACAGAGACATTTGCATGGATGGGGTCTGTCACGGGGTGGAATCCGCCCGCTCGCAGACACACTTTGACCAATTCCTCACATATCTCCACATGTCTGATTAACCTGAACTTTTTGAAAGTCAGCTTTGATTCAGATGATCTGCAAATCTGCACTTTCCATGGTTTTAGTCTTCCTCTTGCCCTTGCTCTTTATCATTTAGACACCTCTCAACTCTTCCCTTGCTGCTTTGAGCTTCAGGGAGTCTTTCAGGAGACTCTTGTTGTCTCTTAAGCAGCTCCTTTACGATATGTCTATCCAGCCCTTTCTATCTAGTTGTGAAAAACAGTTCAAGGAAGGTTATTCCTTGTAGGCTTCCTTGGAAGCAATCAGGACTCAACCTGCAGTTGAGAAGCGCGTTTTGTTTCCTATTGACACAGAATCCAGGTTATTTTGTTTCACCACACTTAACACTTCCACCTGTTTGCAGCTAGTTCAGGTGGGAATTGGTGCACATGAGCTGTAACATTCAGCTACGGGAGTGGAAAAAGAGTTTGATTTTAAGCAGAGTGATCCGAGTCCCCAGTGGCTGATGAGGGAAGTGGCAGGGCTGGGGAGCTGAACAAGAAGGTTCTTCATACAGGTCTCCTCTCAAAAACACTGCTTTTCACACATGTCCAGACTTCATTGGGAGACACTCTAGGAAGTGGAGAAAGTGCATGCCTGATCCAGAACATGGAAAAAATTAAGAAAGCTCAAAAAAAAAAAAAAAACCCAACAGCTTTCTTTTTCAGGTGCTCATTGTAATCAGTCTAATGTTAAGACACTCCTTTCCAATTAGCTAGAGAAGATTTGAAAATTGAAGAAAATTATGGCAAGAATCATGGCTCCTCAGGGGTTTTGCATTTGACTGACCCTTTGGGAGTAGTTGGTGCTGAACTCATGAACCTCTGATGCTGAGAGGAGACTGAAGAAACTTCTCCAGAAGTTCAAGTCAGAGGCACATCCCCAAGTTTCTTGGAGAGTTAACGGGTCCCACTGTGGTTCATTACCAAGCAAAGCCTCCCCAGGGGCTGATTAGAGCAGAGAGTTGGAAGTCGTGATTGCAGATAGGAAAAGGCAACGTGCAGGTTCCTCTGATGCCAGGTCAACCCTTCATGTGTGTTAACAAGCAGAATGACCAAATAGAGGTGCCCAGTCCCTGAGTACAGACATCCTTTCCATCATGCTTTGCCCAAGGCTTTTGGTTGGAGCAGTGTGTGGGTGGGAGTGTTCAAGGTCTAGGGCAGGGCACTGATCCAGGACACCTTGTGTGCCTGGGGGAAAGCAGGCACAGAGGCCCTGTTGCCAGAAAGAAGAAGTGTCTTCTCCTAGGCCTCAATGGCAGAGACACCAGCCATGGCCAAGAGGATGTAGACCTAGTTCTTGAGGAGGTTTTTGGCACTGCCCTCGGCTGTCTCCTCCTTGGGCTCTCCTACACTTTCCCATGCCTGTGCCTGTTTTCCTGCAGCCTGTAGACACCCAGGCTGCTTCCCCACCTTGTTCTCACCCCAGCATCTCTTTATCTTTTCCCATGTCTCTCTGTCCTTGGTGACTGTTCTTTGAAGGCATGGCTTGATCTCAGGTCCAAACCAGGCGACCTGTTGCACCACAGTACTGCTCTTAAGTGACATTTCTCTTTTATTCAAGTCAAGTCGGTACCTCAAGCTGCAGTTGGTGGTTCTTTCCCCTTCTCAAACTCTTTTCCACTACCAGAACAACTTCCATCATTCCCGAAACCACCCTGCAGCCAGTCACAGGCTCCTGCTCTGTTCCAATTAGCTGTGGCACTTGAGCAGGCTAAAGCAGCTCATGGCCCTTATCTTCTCTATGCAGGCCATGTGCTTACCAGGCCTGAAAAGCAGCCTCACAACAATAGAAGGGCCTGACTCTGGGGAGGCCATGTCAGGTGCTGACCCACAGGCTAAAAGAAAAAAAAAAGATTTTTTTCAGCAGAACCCTAACTTCTTTGCACTGAATAAACCCGAATCCTCTCCTCACAGGCTGGGAAAGTGATGCTGCAGCCCCCAACCTTTTTGGAGGTCTGAGACTGAACTCACTTCATGTGATGAGCAGAGAGCGTCAGTTGGATGCAGTATCTAGAGGTACTCTAATGAGTACAGAGTAGGGGGACTCCTGTTCATGCAGTCCAGGACACTGTGGCCTCCAAAGCATGTTGCTGGCTCACTGCCCACAAACGTCCTCCAAAGAGCTGCTGCCCAGCTAGACATTCCCCAGCCCATATCACTGGGAGGGTTCTTGTCCTTCTTTCCCAAGGTGTCTTCTAGTTTTAATGCGCTTCGGGATGGACCATCCTTGTGCTGGGTGGCTGTGGTCCTTAAATACCTTCTAGTTTTCCTAAGCTCCATTGCCCTTCAGATTGTCAGATTCCCTCACCCGGAGGGAGCCTACACAAGCTCTCACCCAAACCTTGATCCACGCCATGCAAGAGCTCCTTCCATCTGAGCTATCCCATCCCATCAAGGACATCCACCCCATCCTGCTCTTCCCCCCTAACTTTCCTGCCTGCGGAGCTTGTCCTCTGCCATCACAGTCCTCCAGTCATGTGAGTGGTCTCAAAGCATCTCCATTATTCCAACCGTCTTTCAATGCAGTGACAGCTCGTGCCTCTCCATCTGCTCCCCTCTGTGACCCAGGCTGCATGCCCTTGTGTGGGATATTAGGGTTGGAAAGCCTCAGCTGTGGCACAGAGAAGAGATCTGCAATGGTGCAACCTGTTACCAAGAGTCAAGGACACTCTTGTGTCCAATTGCCCAACTTGGCAGCAGGGACATGCTTGTGTAGAGAGCACTTGTCAGGGTTATGCTGAAAGGAGGTTCCCACAAAGAGAGCAAAATCCGTAATACCCAAGGCCAGGGAGAAACAGGAGAGGGATTTGCCTCCTAGGGGTAATTAATGGCACCTTGGGCCTGTGACAGAGGTGAACCCCTCTCCGGAAGGACAAGGTGCCACTGAAGAAGTACCTGGATCTGAGCAGCCTGGGATTTGCCACTCTGAGGTCATCATTAGCCCATTTCCCTCATCTAAGTGTGAGAAGAGTTTCCACCGAGGGAGAGCTATAAGGGTGCGGCAACTAGAGTAGAGACCTTGATGTGATGTGACTCTCCCGTTTATGAAGCATGCTTGGCTGGAGATAAGGAAGACTTGGCCTTAGGCAATGGTGGCATCCTGTTGATTGGACACTGGTAAGAAACATGAGTCACTGTAGGCCTCTTGCCAGCCACCACTCCAAAGGGACATGCCAGGATTGTGCCAGGCCTTTTCTTCCAGCATTGCCTTGAACAAGCAGCTTGTGAGGAGCAGGAATTTCTCAGGCCCCATGGATACCCCTTCAGTCAGCTGTAGTGAGCAGCTTGGGGACGTGATCAGGTTCAGCACCGAGAAACTGTGAGTGCAGCAGCAGGGCTGGCCATCACTGGTGCTGGTGGGGCAGGGGTGGGAGAGCTCCTGGCAGGTTCCCTTCTCCCAAGCGGAACACGGGGGCTTCCATGTGTGCCCATCCCTGCACCCACACACGGCTCCCTGGCTCCACTGTGCAGACAGCACCCAGGGCAGGGTGCTCAACCCTGGGGAAATGTCCCTCTGACATGGTCCCCATGACAGCCCGCACTGCCCTGTCCCCCCACAAACCCTGCTGGCCCCAGCCTTGTACCACGTTGGGGTTGGTGCAGAGCCGTCCTTGGCCTCTGAGCTGGGAGGGAGGCTGGGCAGGGCCGGCTGGTCCTCTGGCTACAGGCACCGAGGCCAGCAGGAAGGAGCTGCCCAGGCAGCCAAACATTGACACTGAAGGGGACCTCAGTGACTCTCCAGGCTCCCTTCCCTGGCCTCCTGGGTCCCCACTGCCTCTTGTGGGACTGCAGAGCTCTCCCTAGCCTGGACATTCATTGCTTTTGCCCTTTCCATTTGGGTGGCTCCCCTTGAGTTCCTGAAGCTCCATTCACTCCCAGGAACACAGTGCCCTTGAGGATGCCCTGTGCTCTCCTGGAAGCACCATATCCATCTCCAGCCCTGTCATATGACAGATACGGCTTGACCATTCACCACCTACAGGAGCTCTGAGCACCCACAGCTGGAAACTGAATCCAACCCACATTACCTAACACACCATTGCCAGGGGGCCCTGGAGAGTCGCAGAAGAGCAACAGACTCTGTGAAGGTTAAAGTCCTTGAGCACATTATGGACTCCAGCTTTGGAAGGAGAGGCCAACCTTTAAGCACCGTCCTGAGGAAATCCATTTTTATTTGAGTGAAGCCACGACTGACACAGAGACACAAGGACAGAGATATTTACAGCAGATATGGCAATTAGACTGAATGGGTTCACCCCTCTGGCAAAGTAGCATGAATTAAAAACCTTTTGTTAAAAAAAAAAATTATAAACACAGAGAGAATTCCCAAAGCACAGAACTCTCTGAAACGCATTAGAAACCCCTTGTTAGGGAGGATGGGGAGCTTATTTCTAGCACCGACTGTACTAATTGCTTCAATGCATTCTTGAGACTCTTGTACCTCATGCTATAGATGAGGGGGTTGATCATTGGAGGCACCACTGAGTACAGAACAGAGAGCACCAGATCCAGAGCTGGGGAGGAGATGGAGGGGGGCTTCAGGTAGGCAAAAGCTGTGGTGCTGATCAAGAGGGAAACCAGGTGCGGGAGACACATGGAAAAGGTTTTCTGCCAGCCCTGCTCAGAGGGGATCCTCACCACAGCAGTGAAGATCTGCACGTAGGGCACAACAATGAAAATGAAACACCCAAAGCCCAAAGAGACAGTAACCCCAATGAGCCCAATTTCCCTGAGGTAGGAGACTGAGCAGGAGAGCTTGAGGATCTGGGGGATCTCACAGAAGAACTGCTCCACCACATTGCCTTGGCAGAGGGGTAAGGAAAATGTGTTCCCAGTATGCAGGAGGGAATTGAGAAAGCCACTGGCCCAGGCAGCTGCTGCCATTTTGACACAAGCTCTGCTGCCCATGAGGGTCCCATAGTGCAGGGGTCTGCAGATGGCATTGTAGTGGTCATAGGCCACAACCGTGAGGAGAGAAAACTCTGCTGAAAACAAAAATGCTACCAGGAAAACCTGGGCGGCACATCCTGAGTACGAAATAGCTCTGCTGTTCCACACACAATTGGCCATGGATTTGGGGAGAGAAAACCTTTCCATTTCTCAAGGAAACACCCATATTTCCTTTCTCTCCCTTATTTCACCTCCCTTTTCTGGAACTCTGCTCTGCCCTGGTTGAATGTGTCATGTGCAGCAGGGACCTCTGCCCATGGCTCCAAAGCATTTTTTTCTGCTGTGCTGCAGGTGTAAACGAATGTGTCAAACGACTCTTTCAGGAAATGCCTGCCCTGCCTTTCCTTTTGAAAAGTGCCCTCTGAAATGCGCTCACAGTTAGACCCGTGAGCAGATCTGAGCCATGTAGCACCCTCCCAGCAGGAGAAGGAGCCTGTCCTGGTAGAGGATAATCTTCCCACACAGGACTTCCCCCCTCGATCCTGTGAGGAGCTTCGCATCCTGCTGGGCAGGGCGGCGGCTGTCTCTGGGGTCAGGAGCTCTATAAGTTGCATTTAAATAAAGGTCTTTGCTTTCACATCACTGAAACCTGTGAATTCTTCATACGCTGCAAATTTCCCATTGTCCATCTTTTCCTTGCTGCCTCCCATGCAATTAGCGTGTCCTTCCAAGAAAAACCTGCTGCTTTGTGCTCTCCACAAGGTATTGGTGCACAGCATGAAGATCTCTCCTGGCCTTCTCTTGTCTAGGCTGAACAAACATCCCTCTTCCAGCCTCCCCCTACCTGCCCCATGCTCCAGCCCCTGACCAACTTGTTGTCCCTGTGCTGAACTCCCTCCCGTTTGTTTGTTTCCTGGCAGAACTGGAGAGCCCAAATGGGATCCGGTATAGAGGCATGGTGTCCACTGTGCCAAAAAGAGCGGTAGAACACGCATGTGGCCCCACTGGCTGTGCTCTCCCAAATAAAAATCCGTGAGGATGGCCAAACTATGGCACAGGGACCCAAAAGGCCTCCCCTTGCTGACCACTAAGACACTGAGATGAGATGTGGGTGCCCTTGGCCACCACCAGGACATACCCCTGGGAGTCTCTATGGCAACGGCCAGGGCTTTGTGATGGGGGTGGCATCATGTCCCCAAGGCCATTGTGATGGGCCAGTGCCCATGGCAACCAAGGCTGTGTTGGGCCAGAGCACCACCCTCGGGGTGGCACTCTGAGGAGAGCAGCTCCAGCAGAAGGAGCAGCTCGCGTTGGTCCCCAGAGCAGCAAGTCCCCGGGTGCAGCGAGTGCCCTGGAGATGGAGAAAGAGAGGCAGGCGAACGCCTGCTCCCAGCCCAGCAATGGGCGTCCTGCCAGGCGCAAGCGCACAAGGAAGGTGAGTGCTGGGGCTGGAGGGATGGGAGCACAAGGATGGAGAGCACAAGCATGGGGGGCCAAGCCAGCCAGGTGTGACCTTCTCCGTCCAGGGGCTGCTTCTTGCTGGCTGTGGGGATTTTCTCGAACACAAAGCATGACTGGGATGCTCCAAGGCCCATATGGATCCTGGGAGTCCTGTGCGGAGAGTCAGAGATCCTCTTTGGACCACGTGTAGCTGGGCTGTGCTCGACCATGAGCTTCCCTTCGACATAGGGCTGGGGCTTCCCGTGCCTCAGGGGCTGCTTGTAGCAACACAACCCTCTCCATCATGTGCCTCCTTCTTCCCGCACGTGGGCAAGCGGGAGCCGCACACAGTGAGGCGACGGGGGCGGACCCTGACTTCGTCCCCACAAAACGACAGGTGGCCTTTGCTGTCTGACACCCAGGGTTTTGAAGATGTTGATCAGGTCATCGCAAAGGTACAGAGCTGAGCATTGAGGCCGGCAAAGGCCCTGCCTGACCGCTGCCCTTCTCAAGACGACTCCTGTGAGGCTCAGGGAGACCCTGCCCAGCAGGGCTGGGCTAAGAGCGGAGGTGCCACATCTGCCTCCCAAACCACCGCGCACTGCCAGGGCAGCCAGCCAGGCACATGGAGGCCTAGAGGCTCCTGCATGTAAAACACCAGGGTCTACAGGGAAAAAGAAGCTGCCTGCTCCAGAGCCTCTGCCAGGTGCAGGACCAATGCCATCGATACGGAAGATGTGGCCAGGAGACTGGTGGACATAGTGATGGAGGGATTAGAGACAGTGGCAATAACTTGCAGGGAAGCTGCTGCCAGGGAACCCTCGGGGGCTGCTGGGAGTGCTGTGATGTCTCTGGAGTGCGGGAAGAGACTGGAAGAGTCCATGTCTCTTGATTTGCCTGCCCTTCAAAAAGCCAAGCGAGATGCTGGTGTTCCCCACCGAGCAGTTCCAGAGCATGGCCACTGCTTGCCTGAGGCCAGACCTGGGCCTTGAAGGCTGGGAAAAACAAGGATGGCGCCAGAAGTGTGGTGTTTATCCCAGAGTGTCCTTGATGCAGAGGCAGGTGTAGGCTGAGGACCCTCTGTTTAGGTGTGCAGGTAGTGGCGTGCTGCAGTGCTCTGCTCCGGAGCCCAGCCTGCCACTCCAGGGTCCTGCTGGGAGAGCAGAGGGAGGACTGTTGGTTTCCCTGTTCTCTCCTTGGAGCATCCTGGTGCGACCCAGGGGTTCTCACAGTTTCATGGTTTCTGTCAGCTGATGCTCAGGCTTGCAGTTTCTGATCGTCTTGATGATTACCTGAGTCTTTGGGATTTGAGTCACTCTAATGGAATAAGTTATCTTCTCACTCCTTTTAAGGCTTTCTGTTGAAGCTGGACCCTCATTACATCTTCCCACCGCAGACCCTAATCCGTTGTGATCCCTCATACAAACTGGTAGTTAAACAAAGCAGTCGGAGCCATTTCTGCACTTTGTGGATATGCAGACACTTGCAGACAGAGAGATGCCCCCTCACAAGAATCAGGCCTCTCAGGGTGATGGATGGCTCTGTGATACCTGTTCTTGGTCAGTGGTGGAGGCGGCAGCTTGAAATCCACAGGTCCCTTTGGAAAGGGTCTCCGAATAGCAGATTCCTTGAGCCTACTTTTAGGGAGCCATCTGGAGGTAGGGATCCAACACCCTGCTGAAGACACTTCCCAGTAGAGGTGTTGTCTTTAGGCCTTTTCCAGTGATATTTACATTATCTCTGAGGATAGGAGGATATCTGAGAACCTCTCCGGGTCCTTGTGCCATATTTTGCCCACGATCCTGGATTTGTATTTGGGAGAACACAACCAGGAGGGCCACTGACACATTCTACCTCTGTTTTTGGCACAGTGGGGACCATGCCTGTACACCAGATCCCATTTGGTCTCTCCAGTTCTGCACAGGCACTAACAAGTGAGAGGGAGTCCAGCACAGGGACAAGAAGATGGTCAGGGGCTGGAGTGTGCGGCAGAAAAGGAGATGGTGGGAGAGCGAGGTTTGTTCAGGGTAGACCAGAGAAGTCCAAGGAGGATCTTCATGCTGTGTACAACTCCCTTGTGGAGGGCACAGAGCAGTTGGATTTTCTTGGAGGGTCACACAAATGGCGTGTGAGGCAATAGTGAGAGAAAAAGAAATGAACAATGGGAAATGCTTCTTAGATACTAAGAACCAATCTTTTTCTCTATGAGCATGGCCAAACTCTTGCACAGGATCCAGAGAGATTCTCAGATCTCCATCCTCGGAGATAACCCAAAGTTTACTGGAAAAGGCCCCAAGCACCTGCCTGCTGGGACCTGCCTTCAGCAGGATCCCCTGCTGCAACTTCAAGGAATCTACTCTTCTGAAAAAGGGTCTACAGGCTCTTTGCTTTTAAAAGCCCTCAGGAAGGTTTCTTGATCTGTGATAAGATAGAGATGATATGTCAGAAAAGAGCAAACATATTCTTAACACGTCTTCCCACCAGAGGGCTTGAGACGAGACATTGGTTCCTACTAGGTTCCTAAACCACGGGTCAGGCCAGGTAGAAAATCTGAGGAAGTTTCTTCAAATCCTATGAATTATGCCCAGCTTTCTTTCATCTGACCCTGAGGAAAGCCATTTCTGTTTTGCACCTTACTTATGCTTTGGTGTTTTCCATTACACCTCCAAGTAGTGTTTCTCCCCTGGGTATAGTTCTTGGCACCTGCCTCTCTTTGGGACCTGTAGAGCCCTGGCATCCTGCATCTCCCACACTTTTGACCCTGGGTGTCTCAGGACAAGCCCACACACTGCATCCCTCTGTCCAGGCTTCTGTATGGAGCCTGTAAGGCACTGCCGTGCCTCAGGAGCTGAATTTTGACTTGTTCACAAGTTGGTGAGATGACCATCTCCCCACTCCTCTACTGCTGAAGCTTCCAACAACCAATATTCCTCTTTCCATGGTGTTTGCACAGTCCTGGAGCAAATCTTGCTGAAGGGAGACTGCATCCCTCTTGAAGCTTTCAGATATGTAGCATTGCAGACACTGAAAAGCAAAGCACGCCTTTCCTCCTTTCTTTGGGTTGCCTATTCAGCCTCTAGCATCCTGACTTTGGCACAGGAAGGCGCACTCTGCGCCCTGGGGTCTTTCCCCATTCTCTCTCCTGTCTCCTCTGTGTCTGCTCAGTCTGCTCGATGCACTAGGGTCATGGGAAGTATTGGTTTAGGGAGCTCCCCTGAAGCCATGAGAAGCTGCAGAGCTGAAGGCCTGATGGAGGAAGTCTAGGACGTGGATGTTTTCCCTGCCCCCTCCTGCTCCCATCTTAAGGGTCCAGGAGGGTCCAGTGCTTTTGGTGTTGGGGATTGAGTTTCCTTTGACAGCCCCAAGTCCTTCTTTGGGTTGCTCTGAGCAGCCAGGAAAATCCCTCTTCTCTAGGGTCTTGCATCAGGCCCTTTTCCCTACTTTTGTAGAGAAGCTGGGATCTCCAAAGCAGCAAGGCCCACATCATGACCCAGGGCCCCCAGGAGCTGTATGGCTCTCCCATTCCCACATGTCCTGCTTAAACTGACAATTTCTAACACCATCTTTACAGGCCATTGTAGAACCGCAGTATTGTGACTCCCCCTGTTACTCTTTGTTCACTCCAGGACCCAGCTGCTGGTTTGAACTTCAGGGATTTAAAGGTTGCTCTGTCTTTCAGGAAGGCTGTCCCTTATAGAAAGGGAACCTCGCTGTTAACATGTTGGACTTAGCCTACACTCAAAGAGCACAATTATTATTTATGAAATTATTTCATGCTTTATTTCTCTTTCTTTGCAGTTAAGAAAAATCCTGTGTTTATTTGCAGCTGGTTCTTTAAGGAACTCTCTAAGGAAAGCAGTTGGGAGTTGCAGCAGATGAGCTCTAACTTTCAGTTGCTAATTTCAGTAGAACAGAGAAGCTTCTAACAAGAGTGATGGAAGTCCCAGGTGGCTGATGTGAGAAATGGCAGGTTGGGGAAGGGAAGGAAGAGTGTCCATACAGTGCTTGAGGTCTGGGACATTGGTTCTCCCAGATGTCCAGACTTCATTGGGAGTCATTCTGGATTGATTCCAATTCCAGAATATTGCTGTCAATTACTCTGAAAGCTGGATGTTAATAGTAACAATAAAAACCTGTAAAATCAGAAATACTTGTATATTATTGATGTCTCCACCTTTCAGCTACAGTCCCCAAACCTCTCCAATTAGTCATGCAAGCCTAGACAAAAATTGCAGGGAGGGACATAGTTTGTGAGAGCTTTTTGCATTTTAATGAGCCCCATGGTGTATTTCATGCTGAATCCATGAGCCTCAGTTACTGAGAGGAGAATTCAAAGTCAAGATCAACCCACAAGATTTTGTTGAGTTTTAATGGGTCCCACTGATACTTGTTAGCAGTGAAGTGTCTCCAGGGGCTGATTAGAGCAGAAAATTGTCATCACTGAGTAGGCAGAGGAAATGTGAGGGGGCTCTGATGCCACATTAACCCTTGAGGTGTTTTATCAGGCAAAATGTCCAAGCTCGGCCACTGAGCTTCTGGGAAAGGAGATCCTTTCCCCAACATGTTTTCCAGGTCCTCTTGGGGACAGTGTGTTGGTGGGGTGTACAGTGCTCAGTGCAGGACAATGATATGACACCTTTCGGGGTGTCGGCAAGAGGGACACTGAGGCCCAGTGTCTCCTGACAGGCCTTGGTGGCAGAGACAACAGCCATAGCCAAGAAGATGCTGACCTGCTCTGGTGTCTGTGAGCCTTGACAGAGCCTTTGTCTGTCTCCACCAGAGCCTGTCCTGTGCTGTCTCATGCCTGCAGCCGTGTCCATGCAGCCTGTAGACACCCACCCTGCTTCCCCACTTTGCTCTCACACGGGATCTCCTTCCCTTTGCTGTTGTCTCTGCATCCCCACTGGCTGTTCTTTCCAAAGCTATGGGATGATCCTTGACTCCTCCTGGGTGTCCTGTTGCACCACAGCACTAGCATTCCAGTGTCATTTCTTCATCCTTATGTCCAGTCTGAAATTCTCTAAACTGGGGATTTTGGGGGTTGTTTTGGCTATTCATACTGCCTCCCACTACCAAGTAAAGCTCCTGGCAGTACCATAGTGTGGGGAAGACATAACCTTGTCTGTCAGGACAGATAGAAACTTGAGGAACTGAGGACAGGGCTGAGGGGAAGGGCCTTGGTGCTTCGAGGGATGCCATAGGAGGCAGTGGTGCATGGTCATGTGAATAATGCCAGAGGTCTGTGGGGCTGCATTAGTAGTAGCATGGCTAACCAGAGGAGGGGAGCTGTTATCTGTCTCCAAGGGGGACTTTTCCTGAAGGCAGTGGTGGCACTCAACTTTGGGGGAGCATGTATGAAATCCAGGTGTCCCAGGTGGTTGCCAACTAGTTCGAAGGGCCCAATTTTCCTCTTGGTTCCCTCTTAAATATGCTACGAATGTGGCGGTTTTGCTGGACACCTCAGGCATCTGACACGGCCGAGTAGACCTGTTTTTCTTGCATGACATCAAGTGTCTGCACAGAATCATGCAAGCTCTTTGCAATGGACATGGCTCTCCTCATTGCTCTGTCAGAACAAGTGGACATTTGCACCTGTCTTGGACCAGCTCTGTCCAACGTGGACTGCCTCCCCCTTGGAAAAAGTCCAAAGGGGCAAGTGTGCGTGCACAGCTGATTCACTTCACCCAGTGACTGCAGTGGGAGCTCAGAAAACCAGCTCCCATACAGGCAGCCGTTTTGTGCACCCCAGCAGCTGGACAAAGGGAATCCTCCTCTGAGTTTGTGGAGTGCACAAGAGCAAACTGAATCCTCCTGCGCTCCTGGAGCTTCTCAATGGGCATTAGCTGTACTGCTGAACTGCTCTAAATCACCTCCTGAAGCATGAGGGTGTTAACTCCCTTCTTGCCCCTGTGCAAGTGTTCTGAGTTCTTATGGGATGGAAGCAGAGGCTTCAACAGCAGGACATGTCCACTCTGCTAGACAACCATCCTCTGATGAGGCCAGCTGCATGCTGGATTCATTCCATGGACTCTCTCTCTTTACATCAGTGGACCTTTGCCAGGGATGACCTTGCTGCCTTGTAGGAACTGTCAGCCCTGGAGCCCCAGACCTGCCTGGAGGCTGCACAGGGGACAGAAAATGTCCCATCTGCAGCTGGGTCCCTGCTCCTGAGCTGGGCCTGGCTCCTGGGACTGCGGGAGCCCATGGCAACCTGGCAGGTGCTGCAGAGAGACAGCTCTGCCCAGGAGCAGCTCCTCATAAAGGAGCACCAAGACTCAGGGCACTGCCCGCAGGCACCAGGCTGGGATGAGTCGCTCATAAGTGAAAGACAGTTGGGAATGGGAGGATGGCTGAGCTCACTGCAGGCAGAAACCTCCCCAGCCCTTGACACGGTAAGTCTCTGGCTGCAGGGCTACACTGCTGCGGTTCCTGGAGGGAACTTGTGAACCTGGTGCCTTCAGCAGCTGATTGGATTTGTCAGGGTGGCTCTCCCAGCTTCTCCTGTTTGGAGCTGGTCGTGCTTTAGAGCAGGGACTCCCAGCCACACATTCAGAGGGATCACGGCTGCCTTCACCCACCCCTCAGCCTGCAGACACAGCCAACATCCCCTCCCCAGCCTCAGCAGGGTTTGTCTCACCTGCTCTTTTGCGCCTGCAAACACGGAGGTGCCCTGGGCAGGGTCCTGCTCCTGGTAGGTGTCTACAGGGCAGAGCTGCCCCTGGCAGGTGTCTACAGGGCAGAGCTGAGCACCCAGTGGGTGCCATGGGGTCTGTGAACATGGACAGGGCAGAGACGTGGGAACAGAGAAGCAGCTCCTGCAGGGACGGCTCCAGGCTATGGAATCATGGTGAGAGGAAAGTGCCTCCTGCAGCGCCCCTTCCCACCAGCACAGCCCTCTGCACTCCAGGACATGGGGGCCAGGGCAGGAGTTGTCCCAGAACAGCCGGATGTCCAGGAGAGGAGACACATCTGAGTGCCCCTCTGTCCCTGCCAGGCCCTGCCTCCCTCGGCACAGCTATCATGGTGTTACTCCATGATCCCACCTGCCCACGCTGCCCTTCTCCTTCCCTTGGACTCTGTGGGCAGGGGGTTTCTGATGCAGGTCAGACACTGGCCCTGTGGGTCCTGCCATGCAGAGGGGTCCTGGACTGTGAGGTGCCCAAGTGCCCTCTAAGTTGTGGGGCTCAGGGCAGTGCAGTTGCAGGAGCTTGGAATGAGCCACCTCTCTCCTCAGGACACCCCATCCTCAGGACGTCCTGCCGTCTCCCTGGGTGCCTGTCTGGGCTGCAGTCTGCCCTCCGGAAGAGCTCAGCTCCCCCGTTACAGCAGGTGCTGTCTGGGTGCCCCAGGGAGAAGCCTCCTGGAATCTGAGGTCATAGAATCGCTGCAGGGAGGTGGATGTGGGCAGCTGGCAGGAGCCCAAGGTGTTGCTGGCTCCAAGGGGAGGGTGGAAACCTGCCTGACATCCCCTCCAAAAGAGTGCTGGTGGACATGATGTAAAGGAATCCTCTGCTCTCCATGGTGTCATTTAATTGAGGGGTAACATGAGTGCAAGCATCCTGCACCTCCAAGGTGAGAGCACAGGGCAATTGGGACCAAGGCAGATGGAGAGGCCAGCTCTGCTTCCCCAGCATCAAGGCCAAGAGCTGAAGCCATAGAGTTCAAGGATGGTCCTCCTAAAATGAGGGGGGAGGCAATTACTGTGTGTTTGGGCAAAGATATGAGCAAGTTTTGCTCAGAGAAGTTTTCTCTAACTTGTCCATGTCTTTTCTTCCTCAGATATTGCCCCTATGCTGCAAAGGAACAAATGTCCAACGGCAGCTCCCTCAGTGAGTTCCTCCTCCTGCCATTCTCAGACATGCGGGAGCTGCAGCTCTTGTACTTCTCGCTCTTCCTGGCCATCTACCTGGCTGCCCTCCTGGCCAACGGCCTCATCATCACAGCCGTAGCCTGCGACCACCGCCTCCACACCCCCATGTACTTCCTCCTCCTCAACCTCTCTCTCCTCGACCTGGGCTCCATCTCCACCACTGTCCCCAAATCCATGGCCAATTCCTTTTGGGACACCAGGGCCATTTCCTACTGGGGATGTGCTGCACAGGTCTTAACTTTTACCTTTTTCATGTCAGCAGAGTTTTCTCTCCTCACAGTCATGGCCTATGACCGCTACATTGCCATCTGCAGACCCCTGCACTATGGGACCCTCCTGGGCAGCAGAGCTTGTGTTAAAATGGCAGCAGCTGCCTGGGCCACTACTTGGCTCTATGCTCTCCTGCACACTGGCAACACATTTTCCATTCCACTGTGCCAAGGCAATGTGGTGGAGCAGTTCTTCTGTGAAATCCCCCAGCTCCTCAAGCTCTCCTGCTCAGACTTCTACCTCAGGGAAGCTGGTGTTATTGTGGTTAGCGTTTGTTTAGCCTTTGGGTGTTTCATTTTCATTGTGGTGTCCTACGTGCAGATCTTCAGAGCTGTATTGAGGATCCCCTCTGAGCAGGGCCGGCACAAAGCCTTTTCCATGTGCCTCCCGCACCTGGCCGTGGTGTCTCTGTTTGTCGTTACTGTATTGTTTGCCTACCTGAAGCCCCCCTCCATCTCCTCCCCAACTCTAGATCTGACACTGGCCATTCTATATTCGATATTGCCTCCAACATTGAACCCTGTCATCTATAGCATGAGGAACAAGGAGCTCAAGGAGGCACTGCAGAAAATTGTTCAGTCTGTACAATATCCCAACCAGTAACTTTTCCATGTGTATCCACTTATCATTCCCATATACTTGCCATACAGGCTGGGTCCTTCCTTCCTTCCTTCCTTCCTTCCTTCCTTCCTTCCTTCCTTCCTTCCTTCCTTCCTTCCTTCCTTCCTTCCTTCCTTCCTTCCTTCCTTCCTTCCTTCCTTCCTTCCTTCCTTCCTTCCTTCCTTCCTTCCTTCCTTCCTTCCTTCCTTCCTTCCTTCCTTCCTTCCTTCCTTCCTTCCTTCCTTCCTCCCTCCCTCCCTCCCTTCCTCCCTCCCTTTTCTCTCTTACACTCTTGATAAAATAAATAATATCAAAAATTCAGTTCATGCCATTTCTCTTCAGGTATCTCTCTTCCGATTCTGATCCAGAGACCATGTTGATGCAGGAAGCCAGGTTTCCCCCTACATCAGCAGGGAGGGGGGATCCTCAGAGCCTGCCCACCTGAAGTTTCTCAGATGCCCCAAGTCCCATGAGGACAGTTTGTTTTTGGCATTCCCCTTGGCACTTTGGATTCCCCTTGGCACTACCACAGCAGGTGTTTAATCGCTACAGCCATCGCATGGGGGCTTCAGCCCTCCTGGGGACATGTCCAGCCGCAGCAGCAGCACATTCTATTTCCAGAGATGCTCTCCATCCTTCCAAACTGTCTTGCTGTGCTTGGATGCATGTAGAGGGCTGAAGTGCTCTCCCAACACGGTGCTGGTAGGGTTGTGCTTCATGTGCATTCCTGGAGCACAGGCAGGAGCAGGCATGGGGCACCCTTATGCCAGACCTGGCCTCCAGAATGGCATTTCTCTCATAAAAGGAGATTCCCTCTGTTTTGTGCCTGAAGTCTGGTCTTTCTTCAAAGGTCAAGTCAAGAATGTGCCCAAGGGATTGCAGCACAAAAGGGACTGCTGCTCCCTGCCAAGCATGAAACCCTGACATTCCTAGCATAGAGCTGGCATCAAAGCAGCACCTGGAGCCTGGCTGGCTGCAGAGGCATTGCCTGGCCCGTGGTCTGATTGTGCAGCTGAGGGAAGGGCTCTTCACTGCTGTTGCCCTGCCCCTTGCCCTGCCCCTGATCCCAGCACTGCTGCTGCTGTGGCCATGTCAAATCCAAATGGAAAAGGCACAAATCTTTTTCATTTGCCTGCCAAACATGGCCAGTTGTCTCCTTGTTTATCAGCACTGCAATATTTGCCTACCTGAAGCCCCCAGATCTCTGGATCTGGTGCTGGCTGGTGCTCCCTGTTCAGCGAACCCGCTCACCTACAACATGAAGAACAAGGCTCTCAAGGAGACACTGACAAAACTTCTGCACAAGTTAGAGGTTACATAGCAATGAGCTGCCCATCTCTCTTCGCAAATGATTTCTAATGTTTCTCAGGCAACCCTTTTGTTTCATGTGTTTTATCTGTGATGCACATGATTGTGCACAAACATTTGTATTTATCCCCCTTCTCCTAAGGCACAAACCCAGTCTGTCTGATCTAGAGGCCAACTGTCAATCTGGCCTCGCTGTGTCACAGCTGGTCTCCTGAGTCACATCTTTGTAATAAAAGGGTTTTTCTCTGCACTGTGCCTGAAGGCTGAGCTCTTTGCCCAAGTTGGAGCCAAGAATGTGCGCAGGGAACTGCACCCATAAAGGCCCACTGCCCGTGCCTGGGTTGTACCTGGGCCAAGGGGCATCAGCTTGTACAGTGATGGGAATGAGGGCTGGATTCAGCTGCCACTTGTGGGTGCCCAGTGCCCTGGAGAGGACGAGTGCTCAAGAATTATCTCCCAGAGACTGTCCCAAATAAATAGTAACAGACTGGTGACAGAGGTCCCTTCTTCCAGAAGGAATATGGAGCCACCTGCAGAGCAGAAGAGGTCTCCAGGGATAGCACATGCCTGGAACAGAGTTTGTGTTGAAATTCAAAATTACATGGAGTTACCTGCATTGAAGGGCCAAACCGAGCACTACCCCAAATCAGGGCTTTCAAGAGTGGCAGCGGGCTGGGTCTAATGACACCTTCAAACACATCCTGAGCAATGTGAAATGCCCTGGGATTGCTCCAGGCACCCTCCCACAGCAACAGATGCTGGGGAGAGTGTGGTCAGCTGTAGTGATGCTGGTCCAGCAGGTCTGTCCTGACCATCATGGCCAGTGCGAAGTCACCCTTCGTCCCCACAGCTGCTCACCCTGCAGAGCAGCACTGCCAGCCCAGTGCCCTTTGGGTTACCCAGAGGAGGGGTGCAGGGATGGCCAGGCTAGCAAGGACACAGTGACCTGAGGAAAGATTCTCTGGGGAGCTGGGATATCTGCAGAGAAGAGCAAAGGAGCAGTGGTGTGCCTGAGGGGGCAAAAAATGCAAAACTCTGTTCCTATGGGTTTCAGTTTCGGGCAGATTGCTTTGTCACTGGAGACGCCTGAGGAGCCCCAGGACTAGGACTCGTGTGTCGTCCTAGGGAGAGGGGCTGCCCAGAGGGGCTGCAGGCAGCCAGGGTTAGGGACCCCCTGGTCATGGGATGAGTTGTCTCCATTTCCTTGTGCCATTGCTGCCCCCAGCCCACAGGCTGTGATGGGGAGACTGACACCCCTCTCTGCCCCAAGGGGCTGCTCAGCCTACAGAGGGGCTGGGGCTGCAGGGTGAGTGCCCCAAGTGCCCTTTGCAGCACTGGCTGCTCCCCCAGCTCTGCAGTGTTGCATGGCCAGTTCCATCTTCCTGCAGGTCTCTGTATCCCAATGGAGAGGAGAAGATGACAGCAGTCCTCTCCCACCCACTGTGGCAGTGCCAGCCCCACCTCAGACTGATCCTCAATGGCAGAATGGAAGAGGAAGATGGAGCTTTTCAGTGTGCAGGATGGAGGTTTCCAAACCGAGGGATGATGCAAGGAGAGACCTTTGAACCTTGCCCCTTTGCTCTCCCAGCTGGGCTCATTCTGCCCTGCCCTAGGTGCTCTCATCCCTGTGCCAGCTCTACTGCAGCAGAATCTGAGGGGAAGAATTCATTGAATTGCAGAAGAGCTTTGATGCAAAGGAACCTCAGGAGGTCTCCAGTCCAACCTCCCACATAAAGCAGGGCTGGCTGGAGGCTTCCAGTCCCCTCCGGTCTTGTCCAGAGGACCAGACGACACCTCTTTTTGGGGGAGATCCTTGCCCTGCCAGTCTGGCCAGCACCATTGGTTCCTGGCTCCACTTCCTGCTCTTGCTGATCCCAACAGCCTACTCGTTGCAACAGGAACCCCATCACACATGGTGCATAAATACGCCAATGCTTTTGTGGTAGAGATAAAACTGTTGTTACAATTCTGCATCATAAAATCAGACGCAGGTGCCTGGCTCACTTTTTCCTCCAGCTCAGACTTTCTCTGCAGTGTTACCTGGGTTGGGGTCACAAATCTGAGGCTCTCCTCACACTTTTAAATTGTCTGGCATGCAAGGATTGCTGCAACAGACATGTGGTCACTTTTACAATGACGTGGTATCCATATGCGTGTTCTCAGTTGTACTTCCCACACTCTCCATGCCATAGCATGGAGGCGGGTACAAAGTAGAGATGGGGAGTCAGATCAGCAGGATGGGGACAAGGTCATGTCAGGACTCAAGAGGTGCAAGACCCGGCACAGCCGTGTCCACAGCATCACTCAGGACAGGCCCCGGGACAAGGGCAAGAGCTCCCAGGCACAGGAATGAGACCCTGAGATGAGGCTGGTCACTCTTGGTCTCCCTTGCTCTGGTGCCCAGCAGATCTCCTCCTATCTGCCTGCAGCCCCTCCATGCCCACGCTACTGCCCAGCACAACACAAGAGTCCCAGCCCTACAGTCCTCCAGCAGCCCCTACTGTACTGGGGACAGATCCGCCTGCTCCAAGCTGGGGCACAGAGAAATCTGGTTTTCCTTCATATTTTCTCTCTCTGGAGGCTCCCTTGCTCCTTCCCTGGGACCTCCCTGCTCCCCAGAGAGCTCTTCCCCAAGTCAGTGTGTCCGTGCTGGCCTGACCATTCCTGCACCCTGCGCTGAGGTCCCCATAGGGTCGCAGGCTGCTGTGCTGCTCTGCAGAGTGAGTGGATGTGAGACATGGTCCATGTTGGTCAGAGAGAGAGGCAGACCCAACTGGACTGGGATCACCACCACTAAAACTGCTGGCACATGTCTGTGCTCATGGACGGTGCTCAGAGTGACCACAGGGTGTTTGCAATGGCAGGAGACATGTTTGGGGGGGGGGGCACTACTCCCAGCCTGTGGTGGTTCACTGAGGATGCAGGAATGACTCTCCAGTGCCCCTTCCCTGGGCTTCCTGGGTCCCCACAGCCTCTCCGGGGGTTGCAGAGGCATGATTTCCCCATGTGCACCTGGATTTGGTGCTCTGCCTTCTAGTCACTGCACTGTGCATTGTTCCTCAGTCTGTGAAGCTCCACTCCCTGCCCACCCCCAGGCACACACTGTCCATGCAGATCCCCTGAAGTGTCTCCTCCCCATTCCCCTCCAGAAGCATCTGTCATCAGCACTGTCCCCTGTGGGAACAGCCCCAGGCAGGAAATGCAGAGATTAATCCCCATCTTCACTGGTCACTGAAAGATGAACCCTGAATCCACGCTAACAGATCACCTAGGAATGCTGAGCTCATCCCCTGGATCCCGTGGAGTTTGCAATCAGAAGAGCAGGCCCTTCTGTGGTTGCACCCCCTTGGGCATATATTTGACTCCAGCTTCTGAAGACAGGGCAGATACAGGCACATCGCAGGGCAGATCCCCTTTATTGTGGAAATGTTATTCTGAAGGCCAGCTCTGGCATAAGGCTGCCCAATGACTGGTCCCACTCATACTAACAGGACACTTGCACATAGGAATACAGCCCTGTGAGCACCAGGCTATGGGAGCTCCTGGGACATACCCACAGAACAGAGCATGGAAGGACAGCGTGGAAGAGAAGAGAAAAACTTTAAAAGAGAAGCCCTGCTGCTCTGTTGGGACATGTCTCCAGGAAAACTGCAACCCCCTGTGGGAAGGCTGCAGTGAGTAAATGTCTGCTGCGGCACTATGGGGGTGATATATTGACAAGCAGCGGGTCTGTGCCCACAAGGTGCCTCAGCCTCTTCCCCTCCACAGCCCCTCCATTACAGTGCTGGAGCTCTGTGGAGGGAAGGCATGAGGCCATGGTGACGCCTGCTTGTCACCCTCATAGGAGAGGGCTATGAGATGATACCCTGGCTTTGACCAGGGAAGCTGAGCTCTTCTAATGGACACTGGACCCATGGTGTCACACACCTGCTATCATCTGAGCCTGACTGTGCCCCTGAGCTGCCTTCGTGTCAGGGCAGGAAGAGACTGCAAAGGGAAACTCTGCATTGCACTGGGTACATCTGATGGAGCTCAGAGCAGTGGGCTTGGAGGTTCCTCCTTTGTTGGTGAAGGGGAAGGCCTGGCTTGAAGAGAACTTCAACATGGCCTCCAATCTTTGGTCCAAATGAGAGATCCCTGAGGATAAAAGGCACAAGACAAGAAATATTCTTTGCACAAAGATGCACCATAGAAAAATAAGTAAGAAGGAAAAACCCTGAATATGAAGATTAGATGGTGCTGGCATTGCATCCACTTCCTCAGATTCTTCAGAGCATCTTTGAGATCCTTGCTCCATATGCTAGAGATAAGAGGGTTCGCTTCTGGAGGCACCAAAGAGTGTAGAACAGCCACCAACAGATCCAGAGCTGGGGAGGAGATGGAAGGGACGTCAGATAGACAAATGCCCCAGTGCTAGGAAAAAGGAGACCACAGCCAGTTGCAGGAGGCACATGGAAAAGGCTTTGTGCCGACCCTGCTCAGAGGAGATCCTCAACACAGCTGTGAAGATCTGCGCATAGGACACCACAATGAAAAGGAAACAGCCAAAGGCTACAGAAAGAGTAGCTGCAAATAAATCAACTTCCCTGATGTAGGAATCAGAGCAGGAGAACTTGAGGAGCTGGGGAACTTCACAGTTCATGACATTGCCTTGGCAGAGTCGTGGGGAAAATGTGTTCCCAGTGTTCAGGACAGAATAGAGAAAGCCAGTGGCCCAGGCAGCTGCTGCCATTTTGACACAAGCTCTGCTGTCCATGAGGGTCCCATAGTGCAGGGGTGTGCAGATGACTACAAAGTGTTTGTAGGCCATGACTGTGAGGAAGGAATACTCTGCTGAATATAAGAAAAAAAGACCTGCGCAGCATCTCCAAAGAAGGAAACTGCTCTTGCATTCCAGAGGGAATTGGCAGAAGGGAACACAGCATCACAGAATCACAGATTGGTTGAGGTTGGAAGGGACCTTTAGAGATCATCTAGTCCAATCCCTCCCCTTTCAAGCAGGGACACTTACAGAACATGACACAGGATTGCATTCATGTGGATTTGGAAGATCTTCTTAGAAGGAGACTCCACAACCTCTTGAGGCAGCCTCTTCCAATGCCCTGTGATCCTAACAGTAAAGAAGTTCTTCCTGATATGCGGATGAAACTTCCTGTGTTTCAGGTTTCAGTTTGTTACCATTACCCCTTGTCCTTTCTCTGGCTACCACCGAGAAGAGTTTGGCCCCATCCTCTTTACATCCTCCTCACATCCTCCTCTCAGGTTTTCGTATATGTTGATAAGATCCCCTTTCAGTCTTCTCTTCTCCAGACTAAACAGGTCCAGCTCCCTTAGTCTTTCCTTATAAGATAGATACTCTAGTCCCTTAATCATCTTTGTCACTCTGTGCTGGTCCTTCTCTATGCGTTCCACTTCCCTCTTGTCCTGGGGAGCCCAGAACTGCACACAATACTCCAGGTGTGGTCTCACCAGAGCTGAATAGAGGGGAAGGATAACAAACAGAGTGGGAGGATCACATGGCTCTTCCATGGATCCTCCATCAAGTGGATGGAGGAAATGGCCTCAAGTTAAGCCAGGGGAGGTTCAGGTTAAGACATGAGGAAAAATTTCTACATGGAAAGAGAGTGGTGAAGTGTTGGAACAGGCTGCCAATGAAGTGGGGGAGTCATCATGTCTGTCAGTGTTCAAGAAATGTGTGGATGAGGCATTTAGGGACTGTCTAGTAGGCCGGATGGTGATGGGCTTACAGATAGACTCGGATCCTGAAGGACTTTTCCAACCATAATGATTCTGTGATTCTATGTCTCTGTAATTTCAAGGAGATCATGGCCTGTGACCACACACAAATCTCCTATTTCTCCTCTTTATTTTCCATGCTGTATGCATTAATGTTCAGGCATTTTTAGGAGATTCAAAATATTAGTAATAAAAAATCCTTTACTTCAACCACTGCAATGTGTGCATTGCCACTATTGTGTTTACCTCTTATCCCCATCCAAAGCCCTGTCCATTTCTTTCTTTATTTATTTTTTCATTTTCATACTTCTTCTGCTTATAATTTTTACATTTTCTGCAGTTTCTATGTGCTGCCCTTTTCACCCAGGAGCTCCTGGCCTGGCAGCAGCACTGGGAGCAGCCGCCTTCGCGGCCCTAGGGGCTCTGCACGCTCCCGCTGCGGGAGCTCATGGTGCCATTCGGGAGCTCGTGGGGCTTCAGTGCCCTGGGCGCTGGCTCCAGGCTGCCGTTTCTGCGGCCGCGGGGCAGCTCCTCCTGCCTCCCCTCCAGGACGCCCGGCTGCAGCTGCCTCCAGCCCTGGGCCTGGCCGTGCCGAGTGCCAGCCCGGGGCAGGCGCTGCCAGCAGCGGCTGTGTGACCCGTGACACCAAGGCCAACCAGTGCCAGCAGGGCCAGGACACACAGTCAGGTCACCTTTATCACCACACAGGTGACACGTCAGCACTCAGCCAGGACTTGTTGCCATGGACCCTCCTGGCCCCAACTCTCCAGCTTGTGAGATTTCACTTCTGGTCTTGGGATCCTGGTTATTACCATACAACTCCACCCAAAAAATGGTCCACACTAGTTGGAGGATATAGTTTAATTCAAGAGATTAAAACTTGCTGTTTGTGGTCATCATGAACAATTTTCTTCTTCTTCTTGGCTGCCTTGCCAGGGCTGAGGAGAGAGAAAGGAAGAGGCTGTGTGATGCACAGGGACAAAGGCAGAGAAATAGCGCACAGTAGCTCAGGACATGTATGCTTGGATGTGCTTCTGATGGCATCTCCCTGCTCATCGTCATGTAACACAGGCCCTTGCGTTCAAACAAGGCCCCCTTGCAGCACATCAGCCTGTGGCTGAGCCTGCTGGGGGGTGATCCTGGCTCTGGGATCCCCCTTTGGGGAGCAGTTGGAAAAGGTGCAGGCACACCCTGGAGGGGCCCCTTTGTGCTCAGCTGTTCCAGACTTGTCAGTCCCAAAGCTGCAGCCTGTGCTGAGTGATGAAAGGGAAGTCTCATCCTAGGCCAGCATGACTTGTTCAAGGTGAAAACAGGATGCAGCAGCACTGACAACTCTCATTCTGAGACCCCTCCTGCTTCTGTCCTTTCCCAGCTCCTCCACCCTGGTCCCATTTGCACTCTCCAGCAGAGCACTTGGCATTTGCTTGGGGCTGGAAAGAGGTGCTTAGTGTCTGCGTGGAACGCAGATCCATCCCATGTTGTGAGAACTCTCAGGGTGCTCTGTCCAACCCAGTGCCTTTGGGATTGGGAGTCTGACCCCTTGTAGGACCTCTGCTACTCAGCGGTCTCAGGCTTTTCCTGGCGCTGGCACATACGTACCCTTTCGGTTCAGTCCCCTGTTGCTGGGCCTCAGTTTTCACCTCCTGCATTATGCCAGACAAGGAATATGTCACAGAAAAACCCTCATCTTCTCCCAGGTAGCATTCAAACACTTTCTGAAGAACAGGCGGTTCTTTAGGCAGCTTCTCAACTGTTGTCTGCATCTGCAAGACAATTCCCAAAGGATTAGTGCTCTGCTTCCAAGTCCACTCAGCTTCTCTCAGCATGCACAAGTAACAGATGCATTAAAAAAGTAGAAGACAAGTGGTGTCTTTGAAAACAAGCCGCTGGCAAAGAGAGTGAGGGCTCAAAGGAACACATTGGAGGGGTCTTGTACAGCTACTGCCCATCGGCTGATGCCTTTGTGTAATTCACACTGGCACAAGAAGTGCCTCATACATCAGGAGCACCTACCTCTTCTGCCTCCTGAGGCCCTTCCTTGTCCGGCTTCGCAGCTGGTGGTCGGGTGGCAATGGTTCTTCTCCAACCTTGTGCTGCCACCCGAGTGCAGGGCCTCGGGATACGCGGGAGCACACTGCAAATACACAACGTGAGGAGTTGCATGAGCACAGGGGGAGCTGGAAAACCAGCCCTTGCTCACACGCTGGGCATCTGCTTCTGCAGCAGAAGGCAGTTCTGCAGAAGCTCGAGGTTTGCCTGGATGAGGTGGAATCAATGGACAGAGAAATCCACCAACACCAAAATACCCAGGGGTGCACCACATGCCCAGAGGAAAGCTCCAGGTGCCCACTTTGAGGCTTCCTCCCCATGCAGCATGGAGAGCAGCAGGGTCATTTACAAGCACACGTTCCAAGACACACCGTTAGGCTCTGTCCTGCCAAGTGCTTTAGCCACTGCTAAGGCAAAGAAAGAGCTCCTCAGTGTTTAATCCCATCTCACTACAGTCTCTCTGGTCTCTGGGAAGAGCCCCCATGGTGGGGCAAGCCCAATACACACCTCTCCTCCTTCAGAGGCCTTGCAAGAACAGAGAATGTTTCTCAGCCTCACTAGATGCCCTTAGACCCCCAGCCCTATGAACACTCCCCCTCATCCATTGACCCAAACCACTCACCTGCCAGCAGGCTTCTTCTCCACTTTCACCTCCTTTCCTTCTCCCGCATTTTGAGGCACTATTTGGAGGGGTGGTTGGGGCTCCCGTAAGACGTGGCGCAGGGCAGGAAGCTTTTCTGCAAGCAGGAGACAAGAAAACACTTCAGAGCAGAATCACAGTCACCACTGGGACAGGAGCGACGTGCAGATCTGCTCTGGTCCGGAACGGAATTGCAAGACCTCAATGGGAGACCTTTAAAGCCAGGTCTCCTAGGCTGTCTGTGACCTGTCCTTCACATTGGCTGCTGTCCAAATCTTTGCCTTTTCCCTCTGCAACATCATTTCCTGACATGGGGGCATTGCTTCTGCTCTGTCATGTCCCCGCTATGAAAAGGAGACTTTTCATAGCTCACAGTGATGTGTTAGTGTCGTAAGAGAACCTCTTTGGGGCAATAACTTCTTCACAAGAGGGAAACGCTTGCTGGGATCCCTCTACAGGTCTCACAGGCCTGCGTTGCCGCTGGTCGCACAGTGAACCCAAAGGCAATGCTGAGGGCACGTGCAGCAGAAACTCACAAGGAAAGGGCAGAGCTACTTGTTTTGGAAATCCAGTGGAGTCTTGGCACTCATTACCACCCTCCTGACCATCCTGAGCAGCTGACTTGGGTTCCATGACACAGGTCAGGAAATAGGGCACTCTTCCCATTACCATTCTGCTCCAGGCAGAATGGATGATTCCCAGTAATTGTCCTCAACTCTGTCTCTCTCCCTCCTGATCTCCTCAAATGGAAGACCAGTTTGACTGCTGGTACGCTGGTTATGGAGTCCAGTGGGAAAGCTTAACTCAGAGAGGCCAGCTGCATGAGGGAGTGCTGGGTTGGCCTGAGCTCTTTCTCCCTCAGGCCCTCACTTGACATTTCCCATCAGGGATGAGAAGCAGCACATCTCATGTCTCAAGGCATCCGACATATCACACTGGAGCCTTGGCTCCAACACTTGACACCAAGGAGGAGAGGAGGATAAGACACAACTCCCAACCAGGATTTAACTGCTCCATTACCTTTCTCAACTGCTGTTCCCCTTTCCTTTTCCAAAGCAGGCGTTGCTTCATCCACGATGAGAACTCTCACCCTTCGATGTCGAAGAGCTGGACCTCTGCCAGTGGGAGGTCTCCCAGGTGGAGGTCTCACCAGTGGGTGGTTGTTGGAAGCCTCCAGTCCCAGCCTACAAACAGCCAATGGACAGTGTTCTGAAGGAAGGACTCCAACTTTTCCTTTGTAGCATATGCTAACTCTGGGGACCAGGACACACATCGGAGCCACTCTAAGGGTCCTTTTCCAGAGCAGAATATGCAGAATAGGACCGATCCTGCAGGACTGTGTTAGGAAGTGGAGTGACACAGCACAGAACTCCAGCATGTGAGTTTCCTCCCTAGGCTGTTCCAGGGCTTCCAATCCCGAACCTAGGAGAAAACTTTTCCAAAGCTTTCCCAGCCATATGACCCAGGCTGCCTCTGGAGATCAGCTCCCAGCTGCTCTCCACGCTGCTGTCCAGGCAGGACAGACTGGCCTCCTTTCCTCCTGCTTGCCACCACCATTTGAATCCCAGTCTTGCCCTGCACATCCCTGGTAGTCCCTCCTACACATGCATTGCTGCACATGGAAAGAACAACCTCCAGGTCACTAAGGGAACAAATCCTCCACAACCTGGGAGCCAGCACAGAGCTCTCCAGAAGCCCCTGCACAGAGCTCTGCAGAGCCTGAACAAAGCCAGAAAAGGCTGGAGTTCACTGGTTTCCAACCACTGGAAGGAGTTAATCCAAAGTCACTTCCAGAGCGCCTTCACAAGCCCCGGCAATGCAACACTACCAAACACGTGCTGAGAGGATGCACACATGGTCAACCAGCAAGCAAACATACTCACTTTGGAAAGCGCATGTCAGAGCCGGCTCTTTGAGTGTCTGAAAGCACTGAATCTTTCTTTGTTGACATCTGCAAAGGAGAGAGAGACATGTGAGATGCTGCCAAGAAAAGCCTCTTGTTGCCCACAAGGGCCACCAACGCTTCCACTCTTCATACAAGCCACTGCCTTTCAGAAGCTCTGAAACAGTCTTTGCTGTTCTGCACAGCAGCTCCCCCTTTTCACAGAAGAGGAGCTGCAGGGGAACACAGCAGAACGGGTAGTAACACTGCAGGGCTTTCGGCAAGGGCAAGGATCAAGAGCCTCCCTGGGCAGGACAGCAATTCTTTCCTAAGGGACAAGCCCCTGCAGGAGAGCACAGCTGACGGCATTCCCCCAAAACGTAAGGAATGGGCAAGGCAGTCCTGCTAGGGAGGGAGAAGAAGGACGGGGACAGAAGGTTTGTTATTCCCTGAAGTGAACACCATTCCCCACATTCTCCTCTGACCGCGCTCTTGACACTGCCTGTCAGCACCATTGTGCCCCTCAGTGAATCATGGCAAGACTGAACCTCCCTTTTCTGTTATGATCAGTCATGTAAATGATCACAGAGATGAACGGGAAATCTCTGTCTTAGGACAAGGAAGAAGTAGCAGTGATATTTCCACCAGAATCAGGACCCAAGAGATACTTTAGATGCTTAGATGGAGAATGTGGCAGCAACAGATGCACTGCAAAAGCAGAGCACAAGGAGTGTCTTTGAAAGCAAGCTCATGGCAGAGGCAGTGAGAGCTCAAGGGAACACATTGGAGGGGTCTTGTACAACCGCTACCCACTCTCTGATGCTGTTGCATAATTCAGGCTGGCACAAGAAGTGCCTCATACATCAGGAGCACCTACCTCTTCTGCCTCCTGAGAGCCTTCTTTCCCTGGCCCTGTAGCTGGTGGTTGGGTTTCAAATGTTGATCTTTTTCCCCCTTGCGATGACACCTGTGTGCAGGGCCTCGGGATATGTGGGAGCACACTGCAAATACACAACACAAGGAGTTGCATGAGCACAGGGGGAGCTGGATCTCCAGACCTTTCTCACATGCTGGGCACCTGCTTCTGCAGCAGAAGGCAGCTCTGCAAGAGAGGCTCCAGGCTTGCCTGGATGTG